>NC_137175.1:62945000-63007500 GCF_951804945.1 Podarcis cretensis | reverse complement strand
CAGTATTAACTAGACACATTTATGGGAAACTGCTCAATGGCATTCTTCTCCAAACCTTGTGATGCACAGGAGTTCTGCAGAGGTTACTTTCCCCCAAGCTAAAGGAAAGCTGAAAAATACTCATTGGAAGACTGCCTCCTGCTGGCATACGTGTGCATCATTTATCCTCTTCCCTGGTGTAAGAGAGCCAAGGGCTTGCTCCATTGTGGGGCTGACTACACACAACTTAATAGCAGAGGACACTAAAGTCCCACATGAAGAGAAATGTCTGTTACTGATAAGTCACCGATTTGGGACTCACCTACACAGTTGCAAATAAAACGTTTTAAATGTGTTGTAAAGTGCATTATACAAATGTGACAATAGATCGCGACAGTGAGCTATGCAAAATTCGATGTATTTTTCAGGGACTTCCGGGTTAGCGCCATCGGCAATGGCGGAATTCCTCTGACTGAGAGGAATTTGCTTTGTGAAAATTTGGGTTTGGCCGCCAGGGCGAAGGCAGAGACCCACTATAAATCACAGGCGGGTGAAGCCTGTGAACGTGGGATTCGGCTAGCACCTTCTGCGCCCCCCCTACTCGTGGGGAAACCCAGTTTCGGGGATCCAGAGCGACGTAGGGTGAGTGGCGCGGTGCTTCGAACCGACTGCTTCCTTCACAGAGCGAAGCCGCACAGCTGTTGCTGGAGAGTACTGAATTTTTCCTGTGGACAATTTGACTTTAAAGCAATTACCCGTGAGTAGAGTGGAGAATTGGACTTTTTAAAACGTCTTAATTTGGCATCGAATGGGGGAGGTTTAAAACAGGAAGTCCGCCTTCCCCTTTTGTAAATAGACTGAAGCAAAGAGGCTGTAAGCTAAAGTCTTGGAAAGCCTATCTTAAAAGACTAAATTTCCATCAGCAAAAAACATCTAACCCCCCCCCCCCTTGGAAGCAGGAGAAGAGGGGGGAAGTGTGGATCGTACATGCCTGCAGGAGAGAGTGAAGGAAGTTAGAATACTACCGCTCTGAACCTGGTCTGGGGCTGCCATTAAGATTGACGTGCTTTGAAATGTTTACGCACTGCAAATAGAACGATGGTGTCAGAGCTGCCTCTAGGTCCCAGCTCACAGAGGACCAACGCTAGGCTGTCGTAATGTACAAAAGTCTTTATTGAAGTTCAATTTCCATTTCAAAGCCGCAGCGCGCAGCCCTACATCTTAAACCCTAGATCGGCGAAGTCCCGTCTGAGTCTCCTCCCCTCTGACACCAGTTTAAGATCCTAGCCCTGCTCCACCTTTTCCGCTGTTCTCTCCTCTTCTGGGTCCTCCTGCCCGCTGGGGCATTGCCCTTTCTGGACTCTTCCGACGCTGAGTCGCTTAGCTCCTCCCCCTGCCTCCTGCGGGCTTTAGGACCCGGTTCCCAATCCTCATTCTCTGCTGTCCCGCGCTCCTGTACATTTGAACTTGCCTCTCGCGCCAACCCAGTGACCTTTCTCCTAACCGTTACACTACTTCGGTCACTGCTTCCCTCTTCCGGGATACTGGCCGGATCTGACCTCCCCTCCGTTGTCCGACTTTCTGATGGAGGCGTGGTCAGCCCTGCCTCATCTTCTCTCCCTGGTGGGGAATGCACTGGCCCCGATCCTTGGGACTCTTCCCCCCCACTCTGCTCTGGTGGGGAAGCTGGTCCTGATTTCCAACTACTGCTCTGGGAGTCCCTGCTGCCCCCTTGCTCCTGGGGCGTTCCCCTTGGGAACCCCCTACCCCTGGCCACAGGCGCCCCCTTCTGTGAATCTTCCGATTCGCTGGAGAGGCTCATGGAATCCCTCGGTCCACTGTCCTCTTCTCCTATGCTCCCCTCGGATTCTTCCCCTTCGCTCTCCATCTCCTCTCTTCCCTGTGCCTCTGCTCCTGAGCCCCTGACAGATGGAATTGGCGGAAATGACTGGCAGAATCCGAGACCAGGGAGAAGAGTCGGTGGAAGAAGATTGGAAAAAATTTAAAGATTATTTACAGAAATATTGTAAAATTAATGAGCTATAGAAAAATGGTGGAATGAAGTTATATGGCTTTGGCAGAAATGTTATAAGGAACTAGGTACAGATAGATTGTTAATGTATTAAAGGGAAAAAACAAGGTTAGGATATGTTAAGATTAATTACAGGACAGAAAATAGATGAAGATGGAAAGGAATTGCTGAAACAGTTAATTGAAGTGGAATACAAAAAGGGAGGCGTGAGGAAGTCAATGAAACAAGTGAATGAAAGTTAAGATTGAAAATATTGGAAGTGTTTTTAATTGTTCTTGTTTTGTTTATTCAATGTTTTATGTATTGTTTTTGTTTCTGTTTTTGTATTTTATTATGTTGATTTGTTTAATTCTTTTTCTTTCTTTTTGTAATCTTTAAACTCTTAATAAATATTATTTTTTAAAAAAAACAACGATGTATTTTTCAAAACTTTTTTTTTAAAGCATTTTCACAGCATTTTTTATTATGTGTATATATTCCACCTTGGTCTCCTTACATTTGCTCTTTAGAAAACTTATTGGTACAGTAAAAGAAGCGTGTAAAGCAGTAACTAGTTGTTATTGTTGGAATAAAGGTCTCATTGAATGTGGTTATTTGATGTGAATTATCTGGTGGACGGACACTCATCTGCTCCCATGGACTGATGGTGCCTTAAAGATGCTTATTATCAGGATGATTACAATCTTTACCATTTATTCGCCAATTCAAATTGATCCCACCACTCATTAACTAAAGCTGATGTATGGGGTGGGGGAGGCTTGGGAAAAACAGCTAAACTGGGATCAATGCCAGATCTAACTGGGTCCATGAGTTGGAAGGTTCCCACATCTGATTTAGTGGATTAATCTGCTGGTGAAAGTTGTGTGTGTTTAGTCTGTCTTAGATCATGTCCGTACCATACATTTAAAGCACATGGCTTTCCCAAAAGAATTATGGGAACTGTAGTTTGACCTCCACTGAGCTACAATTCCCAGCACCCTTAACAAACTACAGTTCCCACAATGTTACCTTTGAGGAAGCCAGTGCCCTAAATGTATGGTGTGTAGACTTGACCTAAAAAGTATACTGAATTGGTGATTATTCAATATTCATATGTATGTGTATTCTTGTCCCTTAGGTGCCTAGCTGAAAACAGGCAATTAATTATATTTCTCACATTTCTCACAAATCCACTTAACTTTTAACTAGCTACAGCGCAATCCTAACCACGTCTATTCAGACATAAATCCCATCGAATTTAATAGAGCTTACTTCCAGTTAAATGGGATGAGGGCTGCAGCCTTGCTCTTTTTAAACTTATCTTTTAACTAGTTGAAAGTGGAAATATTTAACTCTTAATTTAGTTAAGGCTGCTAACTTTCAATTTTAACTAGTTAAATTGTTTCATTCATTTTTCTCATGGCTGTGTTAGATTTTAAAAAAGGTTTCCTTTGTCAAAAAGGCAGCAAATGTCACTCAGACCTCTGTATAATCAGACACTTGCTTACAGAGCCTAATTTTTACTTCATTTTACCCACTCCTCTTCACTGCAAGGTCCCATTGAAGGTCAAAACAAAATATACAGTTAGTTACAACCATAAAGCAAGTGTAAAAACAGCTAAAAACAATTCCACATATAAAAACAGTTTTAAAAGTTCCAATAAAGATGCAGAGTGGGATGCAGATCTCCAGTCAAAGGTCTTGTTGAAAAAGGAAAGTTTTCAGAAGGCATGGAATGGCTGCTTACTGGGCTCTGAGGTGAGCAGCAGTTGTGGCTCGACACAGCGCCTACGCCAATCACCCTGCTGCGCTGCGCCATTTTAGGACAATCGCCACGTCTCCCTCAGCTGCTGTGGAGGCTCACGGGTTCCCGCAAAACCTTAGATTCAAACTGGCCAATCCGCAGCAGCCTAGGGGGTGGGGTTTGGGGAGCAGACCTGGATGAAGCAGACTTCACTCTGGTCCACCCTCGAACTATTTATCCCGGCTGACCCTGATGTTGCAGCTCAGTCGGCCGGGATTGAAAGAGGAAAGTCTTCTGAAGACATGGAAAAGATGCCACTCCACCCCCTTTCTTTTTGTTCTTCCCTAAAACGTAAATATAAAGACGAAACAGGGACATTGGTTTGCAAAAGGCAGGGACCGGCAAGTTGGAGCATATAGAATTTTATTTTTTGGAAAAAAGATACAGAATATAAAAAGAAGATACAGAATATAAAAAATTAGGATCATACCACAGCTATCCCACAGAAGACTTGACTATTCCATAGAATAGCAAACTGTGACAAATAAGTCTTCAAATCCAGGCTAGGGAAAAGTATGCCATTGTATAAATACAAATATTTCAATTTTGCAGCCTTTGGTTTGTTGAATAATCATTCCTCTAGTGAGCTGCATCGCTGGTTTTAGGCATCCATATAAACAAAAATATACCAGATCAGATCCTCATGTAGAATTATAACAATCATCATTATAATAATAATATATTAATTTATATTTCCACCTTTCTCCCAGAACCAGGACTCAGGGACTCTCACAAAAAATAAAACAAGCATGAATAAAACACAGAAAGCTAAAAACATCAGATTTAGGGAAAAGGTGTTTGTTGTTATTAACGTATTGAATCATTAAGATATTTTCCAAGGGGGTGGCAAAGTGCAAATGGATTACATAAAATGGATTCTTCTATCTATGTAGAGGAGATGACCTCACATATATCCTAACAAATACTTAAATCGCTTGTTTTTTGCTGCAACAAATATTCCACCACTTTGGAAATCTTAACCAGGCATTTCCAAAGTCCATTTCAGGGGCCTAATCTGGCCCGCTGGTTGATTTAATCCAGCCCCCGTGGCAGGATATGTCCTGAGGTAAAATCCTAAAAAAAGCTCAGCATGTTCACTTCATCAAATCTAGCTCTCTTTGAAAAAAGTTTGGGCACCCCTTAAACCATTTATATCTGTTGTTGTTGTTGTTGTTGTTGTTGTTGTTGTTGTTGTTGTTGTTGTTATAAATGGGCCTAATGCCATATGACAGAACATAAAAGTTGTTAAAATCACAAGGATTTAAGCTCAAATTGTTTTATGAGGCACATAACATTATAAAAGTTTTCCACTCATTCCTGACGTTTAACCAATAAGAAGACTAGGCAGAGAAAGAGGCTGGTTTGGAATGGACAGGGATTTCTCTGTATGTGAATGAGGTGAGCTGTAGTCAGCTGAAGTGGATGGAGCTAGTCTCCTGGGCTAGCCAACAGGTTGTCAATATAAATGGTCTTGGAGAAGGGAACTGGAAGTCAAGTGAAGCAGCAGGCAAAGAAAATAGGCAGAATTGGGGAGATAATTAGTTTGCAATGGACAGCGCTGTGGTTCAGTGTTTGCTGAGATGACTTACAATAGCAGCTGTCTAGGATTGGGGAGGCATTGGGAGGCAGCCATAGTACAGAGGTGACCTGTAAGGATACCTTGACCATGACTAGCTGCTGATCAATCTATGCTTGTACATTGCACCATTGTTTATGTAGACTGTTTGCATTGGCTCTGCTTTTATGGACTGTTGTGTGGGAATACAAATATGTTTGGGCTGGATCTCCCTTTCACAGGTGGCACGGGACCTAGGATGACTAGAAAAGGGCCTTCATAAGACCTGAAGCTGTGACACATGCGGCGTCATTTGTGTGCGGGATGTGATGGGTCCCCTCAACACTGAGAAGGCCCAGCCCCCTACTAACAAATATCAAAGATACCTCACCCCCTAGCGTTGGTGTGCTTGATGTGTGCTGTGTCTTCCCAAAAGACTTTTCACACAAAATATAAGTTAGTTTGAGAGGAAATTCAGAAAACTACCTTGACAAATGGGAACATTCCTGTCAAAACAGACTTTTCAGGTCCAGTTTGGATGTCCTCCTTAGAGTATCATAAACCTCATTTAAAGACTGTTTGGCTTTGCTCCCACAACCATCCTGTGGGTAATCTGTATGATACAACAAGTTTAAAAATGTTTCAGAGATAGCAATGGGAATGTAATGATGCAGGCAACCTCAGTCATGACAAAGCCCTTTACATTTACATTGATTGGTAGGGTGAGCTGCACAGGATGTGGTCCTTTCAAACTTATGTCTTCTTTCCCTAATCTAGACATGATTCTATTATGGCTATCCTCTGACACCTCTTAAAAGATATTCTAAGATTCACAGTATTAGGTTTACAACTCAAGTACAGTTATGAGAGGTGTCCTGAATCTTCTGTTTGCATCTCCAGGGGTGGTTTATTTCCAGAGAAATAGATTATGAAATGTTAAGCACTGTATAGGCTAAGCTATGATAGCAATTTGCATTGTGCTCTCAGATCTTTCAAGATTAGCCACAATCCATGTTTACAATGGTTTAAGGAGAGTGTCTGATATAAAGGGAAGTAAATAATAGTTTAAGAAGTTAATGTACCTTGGCTGGAATTTGTGAAGGAAGAAAACATCTTTGGAGGGATACAAAACACAGTTAGTGTCTAGTATGACTCCCCACCTCCCCACCCCACTACACACATCCTGGAAACATCACAGGATTATAATTTGATTATTGTGAAGGAGTCTGTGGTATGGAAAAAGAAAAGGACAAGAGAAGGGCTTCTCAAGAGTTTATAATTCTTTAATAGTCAATGATCAAGCATGCCAGCCACATCCGTTGTTAGGGAAATTAAAGATAAGTATCTCAGAATCACTGTAAGATGGTTGGACACACCTTTGAAAGGTGAGATCCATCAGAGAATTACTCCTGTGCCTAAACCAGGTATATAAGTAAAGCCTTTGCCCCCCCCATGTTATTTGACTCCAACTCCTGTCAACCCTAGCAGCTTCTGGGTGTACTTCATGCTACCTAGACATATCTCTCTGACGATTTATGGCCCAGCTCAGTTTAGGAATGTAAGAAGGCATAGTTTCCCATTCTGCCCTATAGGCATCTCATGCAACACTGTTTCCCTTCTGCTACAGTTTGTCTTCTGTCAAAACCAATATTATTTGTCTCTCTGTCTGCTATGGCAAAATTACATGTAATGGAAATCCCGTGCAATTAAGGGGGGGAGGTATTCAATTTTGTATTGTTTGTTGACTGAAAGCAACAACAACAGTGAATAAGGGTCATATTGTTGGATTCACTGCTGTTCCGGACATAGGATGAATAAACAAACACTGGCAATATTCATTGGAATTTTCCGGCATCCCTACCTATGTTACATCATTCAAGTAAATCTTGGCTCAGGCAGTTGAGGCCTACATTGCTTCTTTGGCTGAACCTGAGTAAACAGCCCTCTGACCTCAATTATCTAAGTCCATTCTATAGGGAGTACATTAAACAGATCTCTGCAAGTAGGCTGAGGTCAGCCTGACATAATGAGAATATATGAATAGTATTGACGAATGAAAACAAGAACAAGTGTCACAATTATGAATGGGAATGTATTAAGAAGAATTGGAATGGATAAGTGTTGAAATAAATACCCCACCTGGAGTAACTTACCTATTGCATAGCTTACCTGCAGTGTGGTTTTACTTTCACTGATCAGATATTCTGTGCGTGTCTTAAGCCTTCTCTGGCTGAACACAGATTTGGGTCACATCCACACCATACATTTGCAGTGCTCCTATTCCGCTTTAACAATCATGGCTTCCCCTCCAAGGATCCTGGGAACTGTAGTCTGTTAAGGGCTCAGAGAGTTGTTAGGAGATTCCTCACATAGCTACAATTCCCAGCGCTATATTTCCAAGCATTCTTTGTGGAAAGCCATGACTATTAAAGTGGTATAAGAGGGTTTTAAATGTATGTTGTGCATATGAATGTATGATACTCATCCTATAAAGAAAGGAGATTCACTTATTCTAACTGGTCTCTCTATCTTCCCAAGGTGGAAAATCACTGCTACATAGTAAAGGTAAAGGGACCCCTGACCATTAGGTCCAGTCGTGGCCAACTCTGGAGTTGCAGCACTCATCTCGCTTTATTGGCCGAGGGAGCCGAAGTACAGCTTCCGGGTCATGTGGCCAGCATGACTAAGCCGCTTCTGGTGAACCAGAGCAGTGCACGGAAACGCCGTTTACCTTCCCACCGGAGTGGTACCTATTTATCTACTTGCACTTTGATGTGCTTTCAAACTGCTAGGTTGGCAGGAGCAGGGACTGAGCAACGGGAGCTCACACCGTCGCAGGGATTCGAACCGCTGACCTTCTGATCGGCAAGTCCTAGGCACTGTGGTTTAACCCACAGCGCGTCCCTAACTGCTACATAGGTCTCCGTATATTGAAACCAATCTTTCTGCTATAGAGCAACCCATCTGGCCTTGAGACAGGCGGCAAAACAGTATCCATTTAATCAGTACCCTAATTTAAAATATTATGTTTCATATTGTTACTAAGCCTTTTATAGGAAAATCTAGAAACCTGACTCTTACCTACATTATTAATGGCCAGGAGAGTTTACTTTCACTGGCTGAGTTAGCATCACAACAAGAACATCATCACAATTGGGTGATGCTGCCTATGTCATACTTGGGGTGAACCCACTGAAATAAATGGATTTGTTACTTAAGTCAACTGATTTTAGTTGGTCTACTCTGAGTATCACTGACATCGGATATCGCTCTTTTTCTTTATCTGATACAACTTGCCATCTTATTAACTGGCCCACTTTGTTTAGATACTCTGGCTATGGCTGCTAAACCGAAAACAACAAACCATTAGTGTGTATGAATACACACGTTACTGAAAGCAACACATCTTCCCTTATAGTTGGCATCCGCCTGTCTTAGGAGACAATGGAGGAGGGCACCTTTGGGGCTGAGATCAAGCTGTTGGACGGTTGCAGCGTCTGCTGTGGCAGCAGAGACCGATAAGGGGCTCGTGTTTTGTTACAGCTACAACATGTTTTGTTGCAGCTGGGACAGATGAAGGTCTTATATTGTGTTTTTGTCTTGTTTTTTTATGTTGTCAATACCCTGAGATGTACAGATGAAGGGTGGTATATAAATTTAATAAGTAAATAAATAAAATTATATACCTACCTGGACTTGAAAATATCCTGAGGCCCTACAATTAGATGTGATGAGTGGTCACCTATAGAGAGGGCTGAGGGAACTACAGTGGCTACCAGTTAATTACCAGGCCATGTTCGAGGTCTTGTTGTTAGACATAAAGTCCTAAATATATAAGACAAGGTTATCTGAAAGATTGCCTGCCCCTGATCACTAATATTATCTGGGGAAATTCTACTTGCGACACAACACCCTACAGAATACCATAGGCATAGGGGGTGGCCAGGCATTTTCTGTAGTTGCCTAGTCTGTGATTGTCCTTCTCTCTGCCACATGTTAAGCCCTATTTTTTGCTGAGACTTTCCCTGGCCCATAAGACTGGGCCCTGTTTTATGGGCTTAAATCCCACTGAATTGTTGCTTTTTGCTGCTCCTCAGCCAAGTTGCTTATACAAAAAACTTATATATTAGGGTAAAGTGTCCACAAAACTGCATCTATTAGTGAAAATAAAATACAAAAAAAAGCATTGTGTTGGGTGAAATTGCTTGGCAAAACTGCACACAAAAAATGTGTGTTCTAGGATAAATTTGCACTATAAAATGCTACTGGAATTTCATGAGGACTGTTTAAAAAATCACAATTCATTGTGGAAATGTGGAACTTAAGATTGCAAAAATGGGAAGCTGAAATTGGCCTGGGTATCTTCTGTCAGCAAAATGACACCAATCAGATACTGCCCATGCTTCTTTTTAAAAATTACCAGTACTTTGTTGACAGGCAGTGTCCATATATAACAAATGTTTGGTCTGAAATACCTATAAACGACTTAAAATTCAGGCACCCCTTGCTTTGATTAAAAGAAGAAACCATGCTACCTTTCTCAAAAGCTCTCCCTGACTGACCTTTTCAAATCCAGATGCATACTTTATATAAGAGCAACATTGTGTTTTCAGCTGTCCTAGAAGATCTCTCATCTTGCACAGGACAAAAGCATTTCAGCCTTTTCTTCCTGAGCAGAAATATATTTGCGATTCACATGCGAATGGGTTGAACATTGATCCTTAAGACCAAAAAAGCCATTTCTAAACTCCTGGCTCAAAAAAGGCGAGTGGAAAGGGAAAAGAAATACTATTACTGATGAACACAATGTATAAAAAGCAGAGGGATTCAATTTTAAAGAATGCTTGTGGCAATGAAAAAATATAATTTCAAATGAGAATCCATTCATTGAGGCCTTAACTCTCATTTGTTGGGAACGGAGGGGGCAGTGAAGTCCTCACGCCACAGCCAATTGGCATGTGTCAGGCAGCTAAGGGGTCAAGTACTGGCGGTGTGAGCGCACAACTCCTAGACTTTGTTAAAATGATGGTATTAAACAGAAGTTACATCTGAGGTCAAGTGACCGCAATAACAGGGGACACAGCGAGTCCTCAAATCATTCCCAGTGATGGAAATGACATGGAACTGACATAATATCTGAGGTGAGATGAAACGGAAATCCTCAGCAGCTGAACACTTCACCTACTGATGAGTTACCTGACCCTAACCAATCTTATAATCATATCCATGTCAAGGGGGAAGCCGCATTTTTCAGGAACAGAAGGCACCGTTGCAGCATTATCTATATATTTTTTGCTGTGTCTCTGCTGCTGGGATTATGTTGTTAAAAGTTTCAATACTCCGTTTTAAGCCGTTCAAATCAATGTCTTGTTCACCAACCCCCCCACCCCACCCCAAATCAGACTCCACCTTCCTGCTCAGGTTTTCCCGCAGCTTACATAGTCTCTCTCCCCCGCCCCCCGTTGTGAGACTCTCTGTCAGGTAGGAACTGTAAATTTGTAAGGAGCAGGTCAATGTTTTTGTGCATTTATGTGCTGATTTCACCTGCTTGTGGATTTAAGGTGATTGGCTCAGCGTTGTTTGGGAGTGACTGGTACAGGAAAGTAGATTTAATTTTTATATGCGCATATAACTTTAGAAGCAGGACACATTTATTAAAGAATTGGAATGATAGTTATCTCTGACTGTTAATGATTCAAATTCTTTAATAAGAATATAGAACTTCTCATTTTGTTCCCTACAAAGCTCTAAGTTGCACAGGCCCTGCATTGCCTAAAGCAGGGATGCTATGTATAGAGATTGTATATAGATTCTAACTCCCATTAGCCCTAGTCTAAATGGCCAATGGCCAGTGATGATGGGGGTTCCTCATCATCCCAAAGATGTGGGGATGTGCCCCAAAACAGTTATTGATATTAACACTAGGGCCGCCATTAACAAAATCACTCATGTGCATATTTTGACCATCTGTGGTGATATAGTCCCTTTAATATTAGCTTGCTGGTTGCATGGGATTTTGTTAGAATTCCTGGAATAATGAGCCTAAACATAGATGCCTCTCATTAAGACTTCAAAGCCAGTGTCAAAAGGTAATCAAAGACACCTGATGGGAGCGGGTGCTGATTTTGTTGGATGGAAGGAGTGGACACCCATAGTCAGCGATCCCTTAAATCATGGGTTGGGGTGAACATAAGGAGCTCTCAGCATGGACAGTCAGTGCCTGTTCAGACCTTAGAAGGTATTTTGCTTTGTCGCTCAGCCTGCTAAGATTTATGCGGAAGTGTTTCAATCAGCTGGCTAGAGAAATCAACGACTATGGGCTTTCCACCAGCATTTGTCAATTCTGACTGAAATTCCATGAGGTTTGCCACAGCCTTCACCATCTTTGCATGTCCTTCCAGTGGTTCCTAGGGTGGCAGAATCCTGGTTGCGGAGTGGGCTGGGGATCCTCAGTGGAGGTGGCAGTTGCAGCAGCACTCCTAGCTAGATAAGATAGTTTTGTTATTTTTTTAGCCTCTGAGCAGTCTTAATTTGTGGAATTGTTTGAAGCTTTTCCTCTTTACAGAGTTTTGTTTCAATGAAGTTTTTGTATGTTTTTATGGACATTGGTCTTGCTTGAGTTTCTGAACCTTCCAATCTTGACTACCCTGTGGGTCATTCACCACACCATCTTCATTAGTATTATTAACAGCATCCCTGGTTAATCATAAGAACTGTTATGGGACATAGGGAAGACAACAGGCTCTTGGCCAAGAGATGGAGAGCCATTTGGTCCTCTTAGTCACTCAGTAGCTGATGACTGATGATATCACTCGATGGCTTGTGGTTGGGCATAAGGCTTGCCTAAACTGAAAAGCATTACATTTGTGCAAAATTATAGGAAATATCCGTCTGTAATGCTTGATATATTGTGGGAGTTCCACACATATGAGGCGTGTTAAATTCAGAGATTGATGAGCATTTGTGGGAGAATTAGTCAAAGCTTGGACTTATTTGTACAACGTGATAGGGAGTGGGTGGTGCTGTGGTCTAAACCACTGATCCTCGGGTTTGCTGATCAGAAGGTTGGCAGATTGATTCCGTGCGATGAGGTGAGCTCCCATTGCTCTGTCCCAGCTTCTGCCAACTTGGCAGTTCTAAAGCACACCAGTGCAAACAGATAAATAGGTGCCGCTACTGTGGGAAGGTAAATGGCGTTTCCATGCACTCTGGCTTCCACCACTGTGTTCTGTTGCACCAGAAGCAGTTTAGTCATGCTGGCCGCATTACACAGAAAACTGTCTGTGGACAAACGCCGGCTCACTCGGACTGAAGCGAGATGAGCGCCACACCCCATAGTCACCTTTGACTGGACTTAACCATCCAGGGGTCCTTTACCTTTACCTTTTACAACATGAGTAACAGTGGTTTACAGTGCAGAATTGTTGTCAATATAAAGATTTGGTTGTAAGCATGACTAGGAACCTATGGAGTTTATGGGTGATCAGGGATTATCATTTCCTCCATTTCTGATATCCTGACTGCTTATGTTGCCAAAAAGGCACCACCTAACCACAACAGGGGGATAACTGCCAGCTCAGGAGGAATCATGAGGTTTGCAGAAGTACTAAGAATCTTTAGGGGAAAACTTTAAGGGCAGGAACCACTAAAACAGTTCAGCAAGGGCTGAGCGTAGTCAGTGGCCAAAGAATGCTGCTCAGCTGTTGGGGATCTGGACCGAAAACTGTAAAGGAGGGAGAAAGGGGTGGAGTGGCTGGAATCCTATGAATTTCGCACTGCAGCTTTTTTCACATATCCCTCTTGTAACCCTGATTTCTCAGGTTCAAGTTGAGCGTTCCAGTTATTAGTTCATACACTGCAACTCCCATTTAAGTAACTTTGTACTATGCAGGTGGTGCTGTGGGTTAAACCACAGAGCCTAGGACTTGCCGATCAGAAGGTCGGCGGTTCGAATCCCCGCGACGGGGTGAGCTCCCGTTGCTCAGTCCCAGCTCCTGCCAACCTAGCAGTTCAAAAGCATGTCAAAGTGCAAGTAGATAAACAGGTACCCCCCCCAAAGGGGGAAGGTAAATGGCGTTTCCGTGTGCTGCTCTGGTTCGCCAGAAGCGGCTTAGTCATGCTGGCCACATGACCCAGAAGCTGTACATCTGCTCCCTCGGCCAATAAAGCGAGATGTGTGCCGCAACCCCAGAGTCGTCCACAACTGGACCTAATGGTCAGGGGTCCCTTTACCTTTACTATGTAGCAGTGATTTACTTTTACCCCTCCCCTATAATAAAAAGTTCATATTATTATTTCTGGGGAAATTAATAAAAATAATAAAGTGCAAATTTTATCATTCAGGTTTGCATTCCAGACCATTCATTTGGATTTCCATATTGAAACAGAAAGAAAAGCAGGGAAATTAGAACCAAATATGTATGAGTGTATGGGTCGCCTCCCCCTTCATTTCTCCCTCACCCCTTCCGAAAATATTTTAAATGTTTTTGCAGGTTGAGACAAAGGTGCTAATTGCAGCCAGTTCTCAGCTGAATCAGTATGTATTCAAATCAAAGGGGAAGCAAGACAGGCTACATTAGTTCGTTCCTTGTACCTGTCAAAGCTCCGAAGAGATTAAGCACCTGACCCCTTCATCCCTAACATTGCTCCACAAGAGACATTTCTGTCACTATTTCTGCCACTTGGCTTGCTAAGATGCCACAAAGCCTGGGGCGACCTCTGCTACATTTCAGTCTTGTTTATTGATTTCTGACCCAGTGCTTAATAGTTTTCCCAGTCTCCCTGAATGGCTTTTGTAAGCAATAGGGTTTGTACATCTCCTCGATCAATACCTTTTATATTTACAATAAAATTGAAACTGCTTCTGCTGGGGGTGAAGCCCGGCATTTGTCATCCTCCAGCAAGGGAAAACTATGTCATTATCTGAATTAAAACATTTATTTCTGATTAAGAGAGTGTCCTATCTCATTAATTTTTCCCTTTCCAATAGAAAGGGAATAGAATCATATTGATTTTTGCACTTTTACACATCTCCACTGCTGGGAAGATAATTGAGAAGTTAGCCAGAATAAATGAAGTTTCAAGTCTAGCGGGCCAGCCAATACCTTCCAAATTCAAGGTGTTTTTATGAAGCTGGATTTTAATTTGTTGGCAAGCTGAAGCAGTGGGACTTCTTCAGCTGAGTAAATTGGATTAAGAGTAGAGTCTCCTTGAAGCATGTCTTGGTGAATGCTGAGGGGCTCATTCCCCTAAGACAGCAACAGACTTGCATTAGATTTATGTTAAGACAGCTACCAAATTGCCCTTCTTCAAAACTCAAACTTGTTCCCGGAAGCATGGATTAGTTGACCAAAAGCTTGCTAAATTAAGTTCCTTTCATAGGATCTCTGGTCTTCAAAGACAACTGAAATCTAATCAGAAGTTGAACTAGACCTCCAGAATTTCCACAGAAACTGATCACACTTTATTATAAGTAATGGGATTAAAGCTAAACTTCATTAGAAGACACTCCCTCCTTCCCGAAACCTTTCTAGTCCATCAGCAATAGTAATTATACAATGGAGTGTTTGTGGTATTTGGCTTATCCTGCTATATTTAAGATGTGGATCATTCTACTTTTCTCTTGCCTGCAAAGGGATGTAGTGAGTTCACTCCTGCAGATATGGGCCTTGCCTGTATCCTGCTAGAAGGCATATTTACCTTTGTGTGCCTATAGAACGTTGGAGGGACGTGGGTGGTGCTGTGGGTTAAACCATTGTGCCGCTTGGGCTTGCTGATCAAAAGGTTGGCGGTTCGAATCCCCATGACGGGGTAAGCTCCTGTTGCTCAGTCCCTGCTCCTGCCAACCTAGCAGTTCGAAAGCACGCCAAAAAGTGCAAGTAGATAAATAGGTACCGCTCCAGCGGGAAGGTAAATGGCATTTCTGTGCACTGCTCTGGTTTCACCAGAAGCGGCTTAGTCATGCTGGCCATATGACCAGGAAAACCTGTCTGCAGACAAACGCCAGCTCCCTCGGCCTGTAAAGCGAGATGAGTGCCGCAACCCCAGTCATTCCCAACTGGACTTAATTGCCAGGGGTCCCTTTACCTTTATAGAATGTTGGGAGTGTGTGAGGTTCAGGACTTAATTTACTAATATCTACTCTAGTGGAGCAGGTGCCCAAAGCATAAGGAGGATGTGGCTGCCTCCAGACTGTCAGCATTTTGCAAGAGGGACTCAAGTGCCTATCAGAAACTTAGATCTGTGCAAATAAAATGAATTAAAGGGCTCTGATGGCCTAGCTCAATAAATCCACTTTATTAAAACAAACAAACAAACAAACAAACAAACAAAAATGGACTGTTTGAAAAATGGCAGCAAAACCCCAGTGTTGTGCCACAAACAGCATTTTACACACCCTTCAGTTTCAGAAGCCATTTCCCACGAGAGGTGAGTTTATGAATTCTGTTCTAGGGGGTAAATTAATACACCAGGAGGGCAGAAGGGGAAAGTGTGCAAGCTCCACCACCACCTCTCACGGTCTCTGTCTCCCTGCATGAGGTAGAAGATGGCTGTCTGAAGTGGAGAGTCTTCCCTATACTCATGGAGACTGTGGTGTTTGCCCACTCATTATGGAGCCGTCGTACTGGGGGGGAGAGAGAAAGGGTTAATAGGCTGACCAATAAGAAAGCCCGGGGCGGAGCCTAACTGTGTGTAAGGCTCAACACAGGGGTTTTGGCCATGAGTTTGGTTGGTTTCTTGTGGGTGGGAGGCATAGGAGTCAGAGTGAGTTAGAGACAGAGGGGAGACAGAGAGAGTGAACCGGATTACAGTGTTTCAAAGTATTTAAAACTTGTTTGCGTTCACAATAAACTGGAATCTTTGTTAATATGTTACAACGTGACTGAGTCTGAATATATTACTGGGGAAACCTGGCTGTTGGCAGTGGAAGAGATGAGTCATGGTGGTGAGTCCACAATAGTCTGTGGAACGACCGGGGGCCCTGTGCGAACGCCACAGAGACTCTCCATGTATTTTAGAACCCCATAAAATCAGAGTTCTAAAATATATGAAGAGCCTTCAGTTATGCTCCAACCTCTGGAGAGTGACAAGAACATTGAAGGGGTGGAGCTAGCATCCTTGTCCACAGAGTTACCCCCTCCCCATGTGTTTATGAACTAATTCAGGATGCCTGGAGAGAATTATGGAGGGTCTGCTAATTTGGATTGGTGCTTGGTGCCTAAAGCTCCTTGGGTTCACAACTGCTTTGATGGTCCTTCACATCCTAGCTTGCTTCTTTGTTTAATCAGTATTGCTTTTATAGTCCACCTTTCTTCTAAGGCAGGGATGTCCAATGGGCAGATCGTGATCTACTGGTAGGTCACCGGGCTGTGCCATGTAGAAGAGAAGAAGAAGAAGAGTTTGGATTTGATATCCCACTTTATTACTACCCGAAGGAGTCTCAAAGTGGCTAACATTCTCCTTTCCCTTCCTCCCCCACAACAAACACTCTGTGAAGTGAGTGGGACTGAGAGACTTCAAAGAAGTGTGACTAGCCCAAGGTCACTCAGCAGCTGCATATGGAGGAGCGGAGACACAAACCCGGTTCACCAGATTACGAGTCTACCGCTCTTAACATGGGATGACAGAAAGTGATCACTTCCCCCCCAAGAAATTAAAAAAATTGTGACTTCTCCCTCCAAAAGTTCAACAACTTTATCTACCCCCCCAACAACTTTGGGCAGTTAGCCACCATCTTGGGTAGATCACTGCCAGTTTCTTTTATAGTGGGAGTAGATTGCAATCTCTTGGGAGTTGGACGTGCCTGCTCTAAGGTACTCAAGGTGACATACTTGGTTTGGCTAAGAGAGAATGTCTGGTCCAAGGTTCCCCAGTGAGATTCATGGCTAAGTGGGGATGTGAACCCTGTTCTCCCACACTCGTAGCCCAACACTCCCACCTCCTAGCCCAACACACTCTCTCTCTCTCTCTCTCTCTCTCTCTCACACACACACACACACACACACACACACACACTATAATATAAGCAAAAGCATCCTAAAAGCCTCCCCTATAACATATTAACAGCCATAGATTAAAAATGCCGAATCAGAGGAGAACTTAATTTCTTACTGCATTTTAATGCACGGTCCAAAGTAACCAAGTATGCTAAAGGTTGAATGCATTCATCACAAACAGTTCTGTTTTCTCTCTTTACACCAATGAGAAATTACAGGATTACCAATGACCTTCCTCCCAATGAAGCTCTGTAATTATGGTCATTTGTTATAGAGCAGAGATGAATAGATGGGATTTACACAGAATAAAAATATTATTTAAGAGCTGTATTATTGATATGGTAAATGAAACCTCAATTTATTTAAATGCTGTTACTGTATTGGTAATGTATTATTTGTCAATTAACCCTATGAGCATGAAATTGACAAAAATTCAATGAATGTTGCACTAAAATCCATTTGTACTATTGTACTAAAATCCATTTTCTCCTGTGATTGCATATCATACAACTTAAACTATTTGCAGTTAAGTGCTGCTAAACTTTACAAATGGAGCTGCTTTATTTGTATTCTCCTTGCTACCCCATTGATTCATGGCCATTGTACTGAGATGTTTAGGAAGAAAAAGATAATCTTCAAAGCTAAACCGTTTTATAAAGTCTGATTCTTTGGGCATATACTAACTACACATTAAAATGCTGCATTTTGCAGCCCTTTGCAGTTTTGCCTTTTGCTTATTTAAGTTGCTAAGCTGAAACATGATTTTGTGCCTGCAAAAGTAGCATGAACAATTATTATTTTTAAAGAAGAGATAGAGGACAGACGGGAATCTTATTTATCCTGCTGAATGTGTGCTGTATTAAAAGAAAACATGAAATAGATTCGATTAGCTCTTTGATTGATTTAAACACACACATAACACACATATTATTCCTTGCGTTATCTCTTTTGTATTCTAGACATTTGCCCCAAGCTGTCATTATTCCATGCTCATCGACAGAAGAGTTATAGTTTGCAAAAACCTATCAGGTAGGCTGGACACCAGATAATTGAGGTGATGATCAGCACTAGCAAAAGACAATTGATAGTGAAAGTGTTAGAGGCTGTACCTAACTAGATCTGTACCCTTTGTCTCCTTTAGCCTTTCTTTCGAATGGACAGAATATGGAATAACATGGACATGTCTGATGTGCATCAATAGGAGGCATGGCAGTGCATAATACTTCTTAGTAGAAATATGATGGGTGTATTTTTTGATGCCTTAGCAGGTTATTAAGAGAAGCAGGAACCATTATGAGATTATCCTGACCCCTCAATACATTTTGATCAAACACTTAAAAAATAATATTTGACATCACTGAACTCTACACAAACAGGGCAGAGAATCAAGCAAAAAAAAAAATGTAGAATAAAGCAGAAGTATAATTCAGTCCTTAGCAACTTTTTCTTATGTAAAAATGTCTATTGTTCATTGCCAAAGTTAAAATATCCTATAGCTAAGAGTCTTCCTTATGGAAAAGTTTTCCACGCTTCCATTTCTAGAAGGAAATGAGAAAATATAAACTTCTTTAAAAACCTACAAATTTAATTCTGCCCAAAGTCAAGTTTGTTCTGCTTTTCCATTTCTCTTGTGTGTTCCTTTTCTCTCCCTGCTCTACTACCACCCCACGTTAGTTATGTGTTCCAGAGAGGAGACACTTTTTGAACTTTTGCCATCCTTTCCAACATATCCCAGCTTCTTGTCAGCTTGCCCATGGGTGACCACAGAAATAATTTGGAGGAGAAAAGGTCTATGACTTGTAAGCTACAGTTCTCTTGCCTGTTTGCAATCTTTATATGACTGAACCCCTCCTGCTGTTGGCTGGGAAAATAAAATGTAATAACAACATAGAGGTCCTTTCAAATCAGCAGAGAATGCCAACCAAGGAGAATATTAGGAAAGCCATGCACAGCAGAATGCTTTTCAACCCACACTATCATAACTTTCTGTAAAGGTCCAATGTTGTGTTAGCAACTCAGATTTTAACAGGTCTGATAGAGGATTTTCTTTTGCTATGTGGTTTCCTAGATCCAGTTTTTCTTGCTCAAGTTGTACAGTTCTCTTAGATCTGTCAGCAGCCTTTGATATGGTCAACCATGATCTTCTGGACCACTGCCTCACCGATGTGGGGATACAGGGCACAGCCCCACAATGGCTGTGCTCTTTTATCTCTGGTTGGGGACAGAGGGTGGCACTAGGGAGGGAGATGTCGTCACGCCATTCCTTGGTGTGTGGAGTCCCGCAGGGCGCAATCCTCTCCTCGATGCTTTTTAACATCTTTATGCGCCCCCTTGCCCAGATTATCTGGAGCTTTGGGCTAGGTTGTCACCAATATGCTGATGACAGTTAGCTCTATCTGCTGATGGATGGCCACACCGACTCGGCCCCGGACACACTGACCAGATGCTTGGAAGCTGTGGCTGGATGGTTTCGTGGGAGCCGATTGAAACTAAGGGCCAGCAAGGCCAGAAAAAGCAGGAAAGAGCAGAGACTTGAAGTTGGGTGGCCACTCAATAGGTGTCATCTCAGGAATCACTCTGAACTTCTAGTTTAGGATTCCAGGGGAGGCAAACGTCACTTTTAAACACTACATGAGAAAAACATCATTCAAATGAATCTAGGTGATGTTATATTCTATAGCTGCTACATGTTTCCTCTCACAACTCAGTGGAGGAGGCTGTTGGAGGCCCTAAAAGATGGGAAAGATGCCCACCGGAGACCCTGGAAAACGTAGATGGACAAATAGTGTGACCAGGTATAAGGCAGTGTACTATGACTCTGTGGTATCTAAAAAAACATGTTTCTTTCTCTTTCTCTTCTAGGTACTACAACTGTGGAAACCTAGGCATGTCGACTCAGAAGGAAACCCCATTTAGTCCATGTGACTTACTCCCAGGCAAGTGTTTACAGGATTGCAGACTGGGAGTTCTATATTCTTCCCAAGCTGCGCTTCTTGTTACATGTCAGCTCACTGGGACATATTCTTTTGCGTTTCTGATTTTCACTCCAGGTTTGATGGAAGGGAAGTGACATCAAAGGAATCATGTGCATTTCAAAGAGCACTTTCAATACGTTGCTAGTTCATTCAAAACAAAACGTCATATTCCTGTCATAATTTCTAGATAATACTTAAAACACCAACCAATAAGAAGTTCAGAAAGCAAGATATGCACCTGCTCATCAGAAATATTGGCTGTATACCACGGATGCTGGAAGAAACCATCCATTTGTGAAACGTCTAGTGTTGGTCCTCCTTATGTATATAGCCATATCCTTATGAATCAGCATAACAGACATCACCTGCAACATTATTCCCCTCCTACAATTCCCTTACAACTTTGAGAGACAGTGCCTGTTAATTTAATATAGACTCAAGATTGATTTATGACCAAGGAATAGATATAATGATTGTCATTGGAATTATGGTGACATTGCTTCTTTACCACAAGCCACTCCCCGTATGTACCATAATTCAAGTGTGAAATGACAATAACACTAGCTGTGAAATTTATGTCCATGATTATAAATTAAAAGGTTTTTGGCTGGACCTGCAGAAGTGGTGTAAATCTGCAATTGCCAAACAGCTTTTATGGGATTGGATTGGGAATATGATCTATCAAGTTTGGTGACAAAAGAAGTAGTTGATGGTTTGACTGTCATATAACAGATATCCTGTGATAGGATCATAGGAAACACCATGAGTAAATTGAACCCATAATGCATTATTTCTTAAGATATCAATGTCAGGCCTGGATACAAATGGAGGTAGAGTGTTGTAAAGGTGGGAAATGCCCCTACACGCTATGAAAGAATAGAAGACCATAGCTGGGAGACTCTTGCCAGAAAACTGAAGATTGAACTACAGGGCTGAAAGCTCATATGCTCAGTCAATAACTGCTTAGGCATATATTGCATACTGTTTTGGTTTAATAAGTCCTCTGAGGTTTCAATTGCTTTTTGAAAAATTAACTTACCACTTTGCCTATGGATGCATCTGACATGGCAAATAACAGTCTACAGTGGAACCTGCCTTAGGGAGGCACACCAAATTAATGCTTTTAGTTTCTTGAAGCTTAACACTTCTACATTTTGGATTTCTAAGTACATAAGCATTTTGTGTGTATTTGTGGTTTTTTTTAGTGTTGCACACCATCCCAGTCTCCAAGTGCTGCAAGATTCCAGGACTTCCAGGGTTCAGTTTCCTCACAATGAGGGACAGTGGAGACTGTGGTGTGTTTATGATATATGGTTTATTTACACATATATACAACCTGAGCCTATGACGGAGAGGCTCATAGCATTAATACCCCCAGAGGGTCTTGCTTTTCCCATAGCCGCTACCGCCTTGGATTACAGCAGAAATCAAGCATGTCTCTCCTTCACAGGCTTCTGCCTGCAGCCCGTTTCTAACTTCTGACTACTAGCCAGTTGAGGGAGGGGAGAATGAATAATTTTCTTTCTCTGTGGCTGGGTGGGAGAAAGTAATAAGGCATTGCAGGTAAGTCAAAGGATGTTCTTGAGTCCCAAAGCCAGCTGGGCAAGAGACTTGTGCTCTCCAATGACACCTTCAAAACTCCTTGCAGTCCCAGCAGGTGGCCTTCCAAAAACAATATGTTCCTTGGCTGTGAATCTACATTTTGACTGAATACTCCTGAGACTGAGGTTGGTATTCTGAGCACTGCAGTCACTTTTCACTCTGCTGACTAAGCTGGGCTGTCTTTCAAACCTCCCCAGCTTGCTTCTTTCTTTCACATGTGGTTGTGAATCTTTTGCACTTGCATCTGAAAACTTTTGTGGCAGGGCATTCTTCTTTTCTGGCGAGAGCCAAGAATGTGGTGAAGTCTTCTGAATGGCTTGTCTTCTGAATAGGAGCAAAGCAGAACACAGGACGTTGATTGATGCAGCAGCTGGAATCCTAGAGATTTTAAGGCTATTTCCAAACATTAGTTAGTAGATTTATATCAGCTTTTCTTTCCTTTTCTAATTTTTATTTATGCATTTTTACAACTTATATATGCACATGATGCAATATCCATCGTTTATCCCTTTTCCTAGGACATCCCAGTCCATCTCTTCATGGCACTCTAAGTAAACCTTGGTCAGCTGCATATTCTAATATTCCACCCATTTTCATCTCAAATCTTTCTTTATTTGATGTTATCGACTTGTGTCTTCAAAGTCACTCTCATCATTAATAAAATGCAATGGGTGTTAAAAAAAATTTTGCACCTCCCCATATGCCTAAAACAAAACAAAAGCAAACCAGTTAGAGCAGCAACAGATGTGAATTGTGTCTTTGACAGCTTCCCTTTCTCCCTTTTTCATGCCTACCAGGCGTTTTGTGATAGTGGTCCTGTAAGTGAGGGAAGAGGCAGTCTAGCTGGAGGAGGTACATTATGTTGCCTTCATCCATGTTTGCAACCACAGGGCAGTTGGCGGACGATGATCCTGTGAAATGAGAGAGGGGACATACAGTCGAGCCCAGGCAAGAGTAGGACAGATTGTGTGTGGATGTACTGTTAAAGTGTTGCCACAATTGTACAAACTTACAGAGCTTAAATTAAAACACATTCAAGTTAAGAATGTAAAAGGACACCCCCCCCCCCAATCCAGCCCTGCATTCATCACCTGCATCAGTGTTTCTGTTCTGCTGCAGTTCATCTTCCACCCAAAACTGTTTTTCATCTTGCCATCCACTGTAGCAAAATTATGTTACGGCACTCCATCCATTTCCGTGCAAATGGGAAAAACGTAATCACTTACAGATTGTTTGCGGACTAGACGTAGTAGCAATAGCAATAGCAAATGCAGATTGTATTCTCTGGATTGATTTCCATTCTAGATATGGAACAAATGAGCAAAGATCAGCAACTTCTTTTCCATTTCCATCGGAATTCTCCAAAATCCCCATTCAAGATATATACAAAAATTAGGTTTGTGTCAAAGCACGGTCTCACAGCATACAGAAAGCAAATCATTCTCCAAATGGTCAAATAGTCGCCATTGCTATGGCTTCTACTTATTGAAATGAACAGGTGTGAGCTCTCATTATGCCAACTTGTAGCAAACCTGGAGTCAAGAGCTGAAAGCTACCAGTTACCTCCCAGTTTTAACTTCCTGTTGTTGTTGTTGTTGTTGTTGTTGTTGTTGTTATGCATATTTTAAATACTTGGGTTTTAACTGTTTCTATTGATAATATTATTGTTTATTCTTTTGTAAACCACTATGAGGTTTTATTATAACCAAGTGGTATATAAATGATGTGAAATAAATAAATAAAAATAATTGATTACAACAGTTAATTAAGTTGAGTGATAGCCAATGCTGGTCATATTCAGAGTAGACCCACTGAAGTCAAGTGAAACCTTGATTGTGACTTATGTGAACATCACTCTTTGACAACTGCCTTTATCTAATAAATTAATGGTTCAATTAATGGTATCCTTTGTATGAAAATATTTGACCCAGTATTTGACTGGTCAATTGCCTAATCACTTAGGAAAAGCAATATAGTTCTGATACATGTTAGTCACGCTGAGGTAGAACTAAAATGAGGAGGGTGATGTCTACACAACAAAGATTTTTCTTTAAAGTGTATGATCATGGAAATCCTTTTTTTATTGTTCTTTGCATTTCTCCCAAGTCCAAATGAAAAACAGTAATAATGAATGTAACCTATCAGCTTAAAAGCCAATGAACTGCATAATAAAAGAAACTGCCCTCTTCCATTCTAAGTACAGTGGTACCTCAGGTTACAGATGCTTCAGGTTACAGGTGCTTCAGGTTACAGACTCCGCTAACCCAGAAATAGTACCTCGGTTAAGAACTTTGCTTCAGGATGAGAACAGAAATCGCACAGCAGCGGCACAGCAGCAGCGGGAGGCCCCATTAGCTAAAGTGGTGCTTCAGGTTAAGAACAGTTTCAGGTTAAGAATGGACCTCTGGAACAAATTAAGTTCTTAACCCGAGGTACCACTGTATAAAAGGATTTAATTTTTTCGTATTTTGCTAAAGGAATTTCAAACTTCAGCATTCCAACTCTCTATCCTAGGCAGCTAGAAGTGGGATATTTATAGCAAAGATCTAAGCTCCCTGAAAAATTGCAGTTGCAGAATAATGGAAATGCTGTCACATCCTACATTATAGTAGCACGAATTAGGCTCCTATGGATAGTTTATGAAGAGTGCAGTTTAGTTTTGTCAGGTTTTTAAGCAGACAGTTATAAATCTGAAAGAGGATTGTTAGGCCTAGTTTCCACACAATGCCAAGCCAAACTATGTTTAAGCGTCAATGTGTGACTGTGCAGGTGCTCACAAAAATCGTCATCACTTTATTCCTCCCACCTCTGTCTTGCTGCAGCTGTGCTACCCAAAACTAAGCCAAGGCTCGGCTTAGTGTTACATCTGAACCTACACTTATGGTTTGTCTTAGTTTGAGCTGTAGCAAAGTTTGGGTTCTGGTTTACAGCTCATGGTTTGCTTGGGAAAGACAATCCATGAGCTTGGGTTCAAACAACACTAAGTCAAGCCGTGGCTCAAGTCTAGGTAGTGCATTAATGGCATAACCCAGAAGGGGCAGAAGGGGACACAGTTTTTACTGTCACCTGCACACTCAGGCATTCACACATACGTAGCAATGGTTTCGCTTAGCGTTACAAGTGAACCAGGCCTTACAGTTGCACATGTTACCAGAGAGTAACTACGGGCCAAAATTTTATTGTTTTGGTCTAGACTCCATGCGGTTGGCTTAACTGTTTCTATATAAACCTTATTTTGTAGATGGTTTTTATTCTGAAGCAACACTGAGATGCTTCATAGGAAGTAATTCAGAAATGAAATAAATAATAACTTTAGAGGATGTAAAATACATCACTTGGGAGATGTGGAGAAGGTCACATCTCAGAATTTACAGCTCGGCTAAAATCTTAGGGTGCATCTTAAGGTCCCAGGGCAGGTTATAACAATTTTAAATGCAACATTAAAACAGTTTTAAATAATACATAGTACTTGTTTGGCTTCAAATGACACCAGTGCTGCATGGTGGCTAGAGTGCTGAACTAGAATCTGGGAGATCAGGGTTCAAATCTGCACTCAGCCATCAGCCCACTGAGTGACTTTGAGCCAGTCACTGTCTCTCAAGCTAACCTATCTCACAGGGTTTTGTGAGGATAAAATGGAGAGGGGAAGATGTGTTTATGCAACCTTGAACTATATGGAGAAGAGATGGGATGCAAATGTAATAATATATAATAACAGCTGCAGAATGGGAAATAGCAAAAGCTTCGTTTAGCAAAATAATAGCTACATCCTTGATCACCATTGCTATGACCATAGTCAGAATCTGACAATTATCTAATACATGGACACCTTTTCAAGGTAGACAAGGATATTGGTTATTCATGTATAAATTAAACCAAAGCAAAGTGGGAAGTAAACCTATTTTAAATCTGCATTAATCTTTTATGGCCTTTTCCTTTTCCCATAAACAGTTTGTAACCACATATCTATCATCATACACAAAACATCATGTAAAACCTTTCACTCAATAATCCAATTGATATCAAAGTAATATATTCAGTGGCAACAGTTCTCAAATGGGCCATTTTATAACCTAGGCAAAGGTTAATCATCCTTAGCTTCTTAAGTGTGATCCAACAATACCGCAGCTACTGACACATTTGAATTAGCACCAGGTTTTATGGTTAATTATAGGGCTGTGTCTTTACTAATACTCAAACTTTCTGGCCAATAAATGTACAGAAGTGGAGTTGTGAAGGTCCTCCCCCCGCCCCCCCCCCCAAAAAAAACCCCCAGAGTTTTCCTAAAATGATCCGTTACTTTATACAATATTGGAAGGAAAATTCAAACTATTAGAAAGAAGGCATTAAATGATATGAAAGATGGAACTGGAACTAAAATAGACAGCTCTGCTTCTGGATTCCTGGCCCTGTTCCCATTAAGCGTGGTGTGTAAAGTGCTATAGATGCTGTACTGCCTGCCTGGTACCACCAAGAGGCAGCCAAGAAAGGAGGAAAGGCCACAAATCTGCTGGTCACCACAGAAACATAGAATTGGCAGGACCTGCAAGGTAATGTAGCTGAACCTGCTTCCAATGCGGGAAATCCACCGCTACAGCATCCCTGATAGGTGGCAATCCAGCCGCTGCCTACAGAATAATATCCACTACCTTCAAAGGAAGTCTGTTCCACTGCCAAACAGCTCAAAGCAAACAAAAACAGCAAACCCATACTGAGTTATACTGAGAATAGGTCCATTGAAATCAATGGACTTAAGTGACCACTGATTTCGATGGGTCTAACTTTATGACTGACGTTGGACATCACCCATAACTGTTCACCATGGCTATCCTTCTACTGATCAAGGCTAAGCAGAACCTGGAGCAGTGGAGCAGGACATCATTTTTACAAAGTACAAATGCTGCCATTGTGCTTGGGAGAAGACTTAAAGCAGGTCCACAAGTCTGCTCTAGGCAGAGTGAGGTAGGTGGTGGCTATCTCAGGCAGCTCATTTTGTGTTTCCTGAAAGGGCATTGAATTGTTTGTTATTTAAGGGCAGTATTCAATGCTACTCCTACTTGGAGCCAACCCATTAACATTAATGGACATTACTAACTTACACTTATTAATTTCAGTGGGTTTACTCTGAATAGGACTTAGCTTAACCTCATGTTTATTATTGTCGTTTTTTGTTTTTGTTTTATTTCCTAGAGAGAGGTGCTTAAAGGCAATAATGACACATTCATACAAAATGTTAAAACTATGTCAGAGGGATGCTGCCCTAGACTTCCCCTTAGTATGTCATGCTGGGACAAATCTTGAGTGACTTTAGGCTAATCAAAGCTCTGTACATACTAATGTTCCTTATTAGTATTGTTCCACAATTGCCTATGCTAGATCAAACATTTCATAGCTGTCACCATGGCCCATCATTCTCCATCTAATTTAGGCACTGACGGAGGCAAAGCAACTGACTTGATGGCAAGAGACTGGCCCTGTCAGCAGAATTAGTGCTAGGATATGGTAGCCTTACCCCTGAACCTTCAGCATTCTCCAGATGAACTGGTGACACAGCAAAACGTAATCTTCTTTATCCCTCTTGAGAACCTCTCGTCTTTAGTCTATTCCCACATAGGCAAAAAGTTTTTGTCTCACTGAACCCTTTTATTGACCATAACTGTCACCCCTGCTCTGACCAATGACCTTATCTGAATATTCAGATGTATCACAGATCACAGGTTCAAATGATTTTTTTACCCTCTAAAAGACCTGTTTTTGTAGTGAGCTGATTATAAATGACAATATTATAAGGGGTGTAATTGAGATTCTACAAACAATTTGCACCTTGAAGTTGCAGACCTAATGTATACAGAAGGGTGACTGCTGATGACATCTCAAAATCGTTTCCATGATTGTGTGGCAATGGTGTAAACAAAGCACTGGCTCCACTTGTCAAAATAAGGAATTAAGGTACAGTTATTCTCAACCAGTCTTGGGAAGTATAAAGGTAAAGGTAAAGGTACCCCTGCCCGTACGGGCCAGTCTTGACAGACTCTGGGGTTGTGCGCCCATCTCACTTAAGAGGCCAGGGGCCAGCGCTGTCCGGAGACACTTCCGGGTCACGTGGCCAGCGTGACATCGCTGTTCTGGCCAGAGCCAGAGCCCGAGCCGCACACGGAAACGCCATTTACCTTCCCGCTGGTAAGCGGTCCCTATTTATCTACTTGCACCCGGAGGTGCTTTCGAACTGCTAGGTTGGCAGGCGCTGGGACCGAGCAGCGGGAGCGCACCCCGCCGCAGGGATTCGAACCGCCGACCTTTCGATCGGCAAGCCCTAGGCGCTGAGGCTTTAACCCACAGCGCCACCTACGTCCCCTTGGGAAGTATAGCACTTTCCAAATCTGCAACTTGTCTCCTCCAAAGGACTAAAAATCTGATACTAGATCCTCTTACTTAAGGAAGTGTTTGTGGTGGGGCCATTGATCTCCTGTTTCTATCTTATTTCTCATTTTAAAAAATTCTGTGCTGCCTTTCACTGCAGAGTTCTGAAGGCTTTCACAACCAGCTCAACAGCAACATCATAAATAAACAATAAACCATATTTTACTCATTTTACGTTATTTATTATTGCATTTATATCCCAACTTTTGTCCAAGGAGCTCAAGGTAGCACACATGGTTCTGTCTTGCCGATGAGACTGAGAGATGGTAAGCTTCATGGCTGAGTCTCCAAGGTCCTGGTCTGACTGGAAATGCCTGAGCAACTAGATAAGTTTTTAAGCATGCTGGAAGCACCTGACAGTTGGTTCCTGTCTAATTTCCAAGGGGAGGCCATTCCATAGAGTCTGTAGGTGGCAACACAGAGAAGCCTCCTTTCCATGCCATCATAAGCTTTTGTAGGCTATGCTGCTAACAAGAACTCCTCTATTAATTCTTCTCAGTATCAACTACGAAACCTCTTCCTCTTATGTTGACTTCATTTCTTGGCAGAGAGCTTCCATCAGCTCTCCACTGAGGTATGATCATTTCATGGTGAACTATGCTCCTTGTCCCTGACCATCCTTCGCCAAAAGTAACACGATGGAAAGAGAATAAACCAAGTCTCATTCCGCAACACCTAACATGATCTTTCCTGTGGTCTGCTAGGAAAGGATATTTCAGAGAAATGGAAATTTCATAGCTGTTGCTTGTTCATGCTGCTGCACTTAGCCTGATCTTCCATTTTTAAACAACTATTTTTACTTACTACTTCCTTTTAAAAAGATGTTAAATGACAATGTATTTTATTGTTAACAGCATTTTAAAGGAGACAGCTTTGTGGGAGATTACATGTCCACATAAGGGTGACCATGATTTGTTTGACTTCTGAAGCTCTTTGAGCAACCTCCATGAACTTACAAAATGGAACCATCTTGGTGCTGTTGAACCATTAGCCAAGGTACTCAGAAGGAAAACACAGCATTCGAAATCAGGTCTGAGTCTCTGACTGAGTTCAACAGGAGCATACCTCTTAACTCGTAGTATCCAAAAAATAGTTCAGTGGCTTTCAAAATTAATGGCATTTCAATTAGAAGCAATCTAAGAGCCCAAGTGTTCTTAGTGAACACCAAGGGCTTTGCAATGCCAACAAGGGAAGGGGTTAAAAGATGGAGATAAAAACTGGCATGTTTCATGGTGAGGGTGTTCTGGACATATAAAATCCAGACTGATCATCTTTGTCTCTCAACATTGTCATTATTAGGAAAAAGAGCTACAACTTTCTTCTTCTGCATCAGTCGTCTCCAAAGGAGTTTTATGGAGTTGTAGACATCAATATCTGTCAAGTCTTTTCTGAGGCTTGCAAGGAAAGTATTCTAGATTAGAAGTGTAAAGAACGATTGCCATTTGTGATTCCTGCTGTATGCTTTCTGAATGCCAACATAAATAAAGAGGGAAATAATAAAATGAATAAAACACACAACTTCATTTTAGTTCCATTTGAAAATACAGCGCATGAAATGCAGAGTTCTGTTCTCAAGGTGGTGATCTCCATGCATAGCATAGTGTTTGTCCTGAAGTTCATTGCTTTTTTAGAAAAAAAAGAGGCATGAAAAGTCTTGATTTAGTTGACATTTAATGCAGTTTTTTGATATAACTTCTGTGATATAATCAGATGCCATGGGGATCGATGAGGAAACTTAAAGGGCACTAAAAGCTTTAGCTATTGTTCTTCCTGCATTGTGATTGGTTTTCTGGGTATACAATCCCCCACCCCAACACCTCAAAATCCCAGGTCACATACACCTGATATATTTATTATTACCCACTAGGCCATGGTGCAGGCCAGCACCATCCCATTCTAACAACCAGGCAGCCAATAGGAGGCCAGGAAAGATAGTAGGTGCACCAAACAGCAATAAAGAAAAAGGTGCTATAAATCAGGTTTCATTTCTATATAGGTGGGGACTGTAATGCACAAGCCATAGGCAAGTATATTAATGCTAGCTTTCTATAAATAGAAAATCATGTGCCGAAACATACTGTTATTCCAACACAGTGTTTCCCTTCTTTTTTCTTCTTGTTTTATTACATGTGGGTTCATTTTTAAGCACACACACACACGTTTTGCCTTTTGGAGTTATTGTGTTTTTTATCATGAATATATCCTTTCATTCAAACTGATAGACTATTGTATCATTGCACATCCACTTAATGAATAAAACACAACCCAAATGATGTAGCCAAACATTTCATGGCCCCTGTAATTTTAAATGTTGAAAAAATGGTGTTGTGAATACCTCAGGTATGCCATGAAAAACGTGGACACAGTTTTTTTATTTTTAAACATGCACCTGTCTAGTTATAATGGAATAGTTGTATGCACACCAACAAACTGCCATAAAGTTATTCAAAATGTATTTATAGAGCAATAACTACTGCATAGCTGTTGCAAGCTAATGACATGTTTGCTGCATGTGCTAATTATTAATTGGTGGTAACTCAATGCATAATGTATAAAATAGACAATTGCCATCTTCTGTATTTTTTGGATCAGTTAATTTTTTGTTTATTTATTACCCTGACTTCTTATCATACAGTATGGACACTTAACATACTTGACACATATCACAACTGCACAGTAACATAGGCTGCAATTTAAAACAAAAACAAAACTTTGTTTCAGCTAATGCTGAAATTGCTTAGCTGTCACAAATTTGGATTATTCCCTCTTCATGCCTTGCACCATACCCCTAGTAAATTAGTAATGGCAGTTCCACAGAACCTCAGACAAGCACGCTGGCTTCTGAGCCATCTAGCAAATCAACTCTAGTGTTCCTAATCTGATTTAGTCATGCCAAGACCACAGCTTTAGCCTGTTCTCCATTGGCCACTCCACGAAGTACAATAGCACGAAGTTATTTCTGTGGTGCCAAAGCAGGAGCTGATCCTACAATACCTGATTAGACAGTGAATTTATCTCTCACTTAGACCTGCTATAGCAACACCACTGAGGCAGGTGACTTTATATTCAAAGTGCCTGGCAAACATCACAGCAAGGGCTCCAACTCACCATTCACTGGAGCAGAAGCTAACAGGGCTCAGAAAAGCTCTACTAGATGGCTACATGTCCTGTCCCAGTCATCCAACCATAAGCATGGAAGGAGTGGTCAACACCTTTCTGATAATACCCTTTCATAGGTGGAAACTGAACAGGCGTGAAACATGTTCTGATGAATACGGGCATTCAATGATGCATGAAACCTCACTTTTTAACTTTCTGTCAAGCACTCCTTAAAAGCACAAAATCCTTAATCAACCAAAGGGGAGAAGGATGGAAGATGCATGAAGATAATCTAGGCTAGTCTCCTGTGTTGTGTTGTGGTTCCTTCAGTACCCAGTAATCATAGCAGATTAGCTGATATGTTCCAGATTCTGGCAGAAGGGATGAAAGTATCTATGCTGTAAGCATCAACCTAGTGGAGCTCTCATGTTGAAATGTCATGCAAGGAATCATTTGTATCATAAAACCTGTGTTTAAAAGCAGGCGAAAGCAGCACACAATATGTGATCACTTGTTTCATTCTTGCCGTGTCTCTAGGATTGGATAATCTGTGGCTTGCCACACTCCAGTTTCTATCATTCCCAGCCAACATGGTCAATGGTCAGGGATAATGGGAGAGGTAGTCCAATACAGTATTCAAAAACCTACCATAAATGTCAAAGGTATATTGAATAAAAAATAATTAGATGTTTTGGAGGATTATCTTTCTGGTAAGGGAAAAATATTTCATTTAATATTTTTAAAAATATTCAATGATGCATTTACATTTCATCATGTTTTCCAGAGGCTATCAGTTAAAACTATTCTCTTTTCACTAAATGAAATCGCATTCTGCAGAAAAGTCCAACAGATAATAATGGAGGAAAGTCACCTTGTAACGAATTAGTTACCAAGACCATAAAAAAATTAGCCGAAAAAATCAGGTCATTGGAAAATGTTTTGGAATGACACACTTAATTCCTGCATTTAATATAATCCAAAATATCATGGAGGAAATTGTGCAAATGTCAAAGAAACTGTGTCAGTTTTATGAAAAATTGAATACTCTTCTTGTGCTCAAGGTGAAGATGGTATTTTGAACAGGTGCAAAAATTAATGTATGCAAAAACTAAAGCATGTTGGAATGCCATGGTGAGCGTTATAACAACAAAAATTCTAAACAACGTTCTTAATGAAACGAAGATTCATAAATGAGGATTAGGCTGTGTTAATTCTATAATTTGTGTGTGTGCACGCGTTTACTACTCTCAGGGCTGTTCAAGGGTTAAGCCATCCTACGATGCCTCACTCACAATTTATAAAAGAGAAAATCTTCCATAAATCAAAAGTTACAAACAGACTTTGTAATGTCATAACTCTTGTGACGGCTTTGCCTTTGATTGATTCCTATACATACATTCTGTCTGATTACCATAATGTGTTCTTGTGGGACAATTCAAGCAGAGTAGGAGAGAGAAGCAAGCAGGGAAGTAAATAACAAATGGTCCTGACTCCTCCTCATCGGGTGTGATTTCAGTCCAATGTTCCATCATATCAAGTAGGAAAGAGAGTCTTAGGGTTTAGGCAATCAATTACAGATATGTGTAGAGGCAGACACAATCATTTCACTGATTGTCACCAGTCTAGAGCACTGACACAGGGAAGTGATCCATCAGTCTATTTTCCCTGACAACCGCAGAGAAAGATGGCAGACACTTGTAAACTAACAGGCCCTTGGATTGGCTCCCTTTGAAGACTGACAAATAGCTGTGTTCCAAACATATCTAAACTGCTTCAAGTGCCTCTGCACTGAGATTTCATACATTTCTGGGGAACATTTGTTGCTATTATGAGAAGTCTCCAATATTGCTGGGGATGATGAGAGCAGAAGCTGGCTTTCAAGTGTGCTGCAAACTATTTGGTACAGCAAAAATATTTTGGTTTGGATCTCTTAAAGCATTCTGCAAAGCAAGCCCATTTCCCTGCGTCTTAATTACTACCTTTTAATTACCCAGCTGTGTATTTTTTTTCCGATGAGAAACACACTGAAGAATTTTTTTTTTTATCTCATTAATGATAGGGAAGCTGGATTTACCCACAGTTGCATTTCAAAGAGTCTTATTTTTATTTTCCTCATGCATTCCATGCTCTGCTTTCCCAAACAGGAAAATTATGTAGCTCCTCATTGTGTGGCTATTCCCTCCCCCCCACAGGTGGAATAAATGAAGACAACGGACACAGAGTTTTAGGTTAATGGGCGAAAAATGGCCACAACTTTATTGATTACAGGAAAGAAGGGTAGAGACCAAGCTAATGTTGATAGACATATTACACTTGCTGTTTTTCTTCTTGTTGTCATTTATGAGCAGCATTTACGGGCCGCCTTTCCAGCAAACATTGCCCAAGGAGGTGTACAGAATACTGTACGATAACCAGTTAAGGACAGTTAAGGAACTAAGATTAAGAAACTGCCAAGAAAAATTAACTGAAACCATAAGCTTGTTCATGCCTATAAAAATAAACTTGATTATTTGTTAATGTTAAAAACTGTCTGGACTCCATGTGTACCTGTGAGGAGAAACGGGTTGGTGGCAGTGAAGAAAGCAATCACAGTGGTGGCACAGGGTCAATAGACCGTCAAACGTCCGGGGACCCTGTGTGATCACCACAGGAATTCGTTGGGAGTAGCACTGCTGATAATTCATGAACACTGGGACCATGCTTGGAACAAAGGTACTCCACTGTATCGTATTTTGGGGGGCAAAGATGTAAAGGCACTATTATTAGAAAAATACTTCAAGCAGCTCTCAGATGCCCCAGCTGATATGGCCCCAGGATTCACACTAGTGTTTAGCCTTCTTGGCTGATGGTGGCTTAACACAGAATGAATTTTGCTACATGAAAATCATCGTCTGGTATTAGAGCCAATGGGGTATGTTTCTCATAGCACAGTACAGAGAGCACTTTTGGCGGGAATAGTTCATCCTTTCCTCCCTATGCTCTGTGACACCCTGCCCCCAATAAAAGCAATTTCCCAGAAGACAGTCCTGTAGTGCCAATAGACCATTGTTTTCAAGCTTAATTGCTGTGTGTGGACATGACCCAGGGAACTTGTGGTGTGGAGCAGAGGACTCTGATGAGGAAAAAGTTCAGCCAACTTCCTCAAGGGAAGAACCTCCACTACCCTATTCAGAGCTCCTCTGGCCAGTGAACACAGCCCTGCCACCATCCTCTGTCTCAGAGGTTGTGTTCCTTGCAGTAGCATCGTCTTCCCAGTCTCACAAAAGTCAAAGGCTAGAAAATAAGGGGAGAGCACTTTAACTACACAGACATCTCTTCCAGGGAGGCAGACCCTGCTCCAGTCCACCTCTTGTCACTTTACATCTCTGCAGAGGCAACATCTTTCTGCAGCTGCCTTAGGAGGAGAATCCTTCAGTTCACAGAGTTCCTTGGAGCTGTCCAGGGTTCTGTTTTTGTCTTGTCTGTTCACTGCTTTGACTCGCCTCAGGTATGGCTTGAAATGGACAATCCCCTGTGAACCTCAAGCTTCCACAGAACTGAACTGGAGTGATATTCGTGTAACGTGCAGCAGATTTTTTTTTAAGTTGCAATTTTAACAAGAAAAGGAAAAGAACAAGGACCTCTGGTAATCATGCTTGAAAAAGGCGGAAATGATTTTTTTCAGCCTAATTGCTTAAACATGGGTGGGGTGGGATGTGTAGCTCTGTGCTCACTCTCTCTGTATATTTCTCTCTCTCTCTCTCTCTCTCTCTCTCTCTCTCTCTGTGTGTGTGTGTGTGTGTGTGTGTGTGTGTTGAGAGAGAGAGAGAGAGAGAGAGAGAGAGAGAGAGAGAGAGAGAATGTATATGTACATATGTGTGAGACAATGTGAGTCCCCATGGCCACTTGGTCAATGATCATACTTGATCATTGTGTGGGCAACTCGTGTGTGTGTGTGTGTATTGAGAGAGAGAGAGAGAGAGAGAGAGAGAGAGAGAGAGAGAGAGAGAGAGAATGAATGTATATGTACATATGTGTGAGACAGTGTGAGTGCCCATGGCCACTTGGTCAATGATCACACTTGTTCTGGCTCTGCCCATCATTGTGTGGGCAACTCGTAGAGGGTTGTTCAAGAGAAAATATAGTCCTTGGTCTGAAAGATATTTCCCAACCCTGCCCCATTTACGGGGGGTGGAACGGAAGGTGTGGGAAATTGTGACAACTCCCCCCTTCCAACAAGGTGGGTGTCCAAGCCTCTATTCCAGGTAATACACATTTTAAACCATCACTGTTTCCCTTAGGATAGCAGCCTGAGATGGTATCAAGTGTATCAGTTTGCAACCATTTAAGGATGGTCCACCAAGATATTGACTTTCCCATTTCAGTGAAGTATTTCCCTATATTATCCACTTCCAAGGCTGCATTGCTTCACCCTGTGAAGGTGATAAAAATCACTGGGTTACATAGAGTTATAATAAACTATAGTGTAGTTGCATCAGTGATTGTCTGGAATGAGGAATCTCTCCACATCCAGGATCAATCAGAGGGGTTAGAAAGAGTAAGACTTTGGGTATGGAAAAAAGAAGGCTATGGGTCTTGGATGGGAAGTGAACCAGGAGTGGTAGAATGCTTGAAATTTCTCTTCATATTAATGTACTATCAGCTACATAAAATGGCAATAAGGAGCATTAAAAAACCCAGAATTTAATAGCTCATTCCACAAGGTTAGCAAGAAGTCCCAAGGTTTAATTAATTGCTCATTCAAACAAATGTTTGCTGCCTCTTTTCCACTTCTACTGAGGGGGGAATCCTATGGCAACATCTGCCGGGATGAGCAGCTTAGGATGCAGTGAATCTCCAACTTAGCCAGCTGGCTCTAGCTAGCTCAAGCAGGCTCAGGCAGCATTAAGTCTCGAACCCTGACTCAGCTGAAGATACACCAGTCTAACTTGTTCATCCAGGGCTCAGCTGGATGAGCACTCAGCATAGTGCAGGCAATATCAGAGATGGGGAACTTAGGCTGGGTCCTAAGCCTTTTCAGCTCAGTCACATGACCCGGCAACCAGGCATAAAACACTATTTTAAAGGCTTGCTTCCACCTTGCCAAGATTAGGCAGAGCAGCAGCAATACCCCCACGGCTGAACAGGGTTTGGGTCTGGTGTAAACATTACACCAGAATAATTTATACCAGCTTGTTTAATGCCAGCTTCTCTCCTGGTCTCAATTTAAGAAGGGTTTTAAAAATTTGCGTGAATTTCAGAATTCTTACCTGCTCCATTTGCATGGTGAATATTTTCTAAACCTTGTTGTTACAATAAACAAGGCAAATATTAAATTGGAATTCGCCTCTAACACTGTCTAGTGCTAAATACCAATTATTACTATTAAAGTTAAATGGAAACATAACTGAAAAGTGTTTGTACGACAGAGTATATATGTGCGTAGGGGAATGGTGTAGCCAAAGATATTGGGCAAACCTTAACATGCATTTTCCTGTGCTATATATTACAAACCCATATGTGGCATAATTCCATTTAGATAATAATAATCAAATTATCCAAACCAGGGAGAGCATGTTTTATAGATTTCTGTCTAAATGTAATACAAAAATGCGGCAGTCCTTGTTTGGAAGAGTTTATTAAGGGTTAGCAAAGAAAAAGCTTTTTCAAATAGTCTATAACTCTCTAATGGCCTTTTTCAAATAAAATGGGAAAGAATTTGAAAAGAAACCTATATCAGTGAGCTGCAATTGTAACATTACAGTACAGGTCTATAAATCTTGACATGTTCACAAGATTGCCTAAACCAGCAATACAATCTGTCCAAACCTCATTGTCTCCATGACCAGCCAGTCTCATTTTAAGAAATGTATGTGGTCTTCAACCTAATTTTATCACCTTCATTTGTAAACTAGTCAATCAATCAAAGCATCCAGTGAGTCTAAGTAGAAAAAAAGGAGTGCATTTTCATGCATTTCCAGACAGCACAGTCAAAAATTAATCTCCACTTGATCAGACATTCCCTGCCCTCATCTCAATAGACTATCATTAGGGTCAGCCATGTATATTAAAAATAGAGTAGCGTCAAAGTGCTTGCCAGCCATGTGTTTTGCAAGCTACCTGCGGCTGAGTTGCAGAGCTCCCACCTCCCTCCGTATACACTGGCTGGAAAAGAGAGCAAACTGCTAAATGAATAAAAATAAAGAAAGTGAAGAAGGAATTAAAGGCAACTTAGAGAAAATGTTGTAGACGCCTTCTACCCAATAACACACACCCCAACAGTGTCACAACACAGTGTTGTTTTCATGACCACCTATAATTCATAGGGGTTTAATAATAATAATAATAATAATAATAATAATAATAATAATTGAAACACTGCTTCTGATATTAGCAGGGAGAAATGGAAACTTTTGGCATCAAAACATACAAGCGCAATTGGTACTCTCTTTTCAGACCAGATCAAATGATGTATTACCACAGTTCTCCCCTTTTACATGGAGAGATGTGAGAGCAAGTCCCCACCCTGCCTATGTCATATCCACTTGGCTTGTTGTCCTTGCCTCTGAAATCCCAGGACATACACAGGGTGTGTGTGTGTGTGTGTGTGTGTGTGTGTGTGTGAATGTTCAGATGTGGATAAAGTCATACAGTTAAATTCTTAAATGCAATCTGATCATTGGAAGCACAATTTTGGCCTTTCTGTTCTGGATTTCATGAGCATAGGCCATAAAATGTCGGGTTACAGACTCTCATAGATATCTGGGGACATTAGAAGCAGTGCTGCTGCCAGATGGATAGAGGACAGATACACTCTTGAGCACTTCCATGTGTTGGTGTGGCAGGGCAGGTGAAATATTGTCTGCTCCTTTGATTATTGCAAATATTCCAGGTACCCATGAAGTAAGAACAGAACTCAGATTCCAGAAGCTATATATCATACTATATCAGCCCTGAATGTTGCATGTTCCATGAGAAGTCCTAGAAATTTGCCAACCTTCTGTCCACTGTTCATTTGTTCATGGTATAATAACTGAAGGGGGACATGGCACACGAACACACACATCTTGCACATGTGCAACTACTTGGTGCTGATTGGGGAAAAAATGTTTGTGCTTAATGTATTGGAGAAATTATTCAAGGACATGTTCATTTGTACATTAAAATTATTCCAGTAACTGCACCAAGGTCAGGGAGTCCTTGGGTTGTAAAAGAGCACATATATAAGTGCAATCCGACTGCCTAATGAGACCTTGAAGATATGTGTGCAATATCACGCCAGTGTAAGTTAGGATGTGGAGTCTCATCTGGTAAAGTAACCCAGCTGAGAATTTTTACTTAATCCTCATAGTGACGTGCCAAAATACTTGACAGTTTTATTCTCCAGTGAAAGAGGCTTCCATTTTTTTTCTGCCTCAAGGCACTTGATAATTCATTGTTTACTTTGGTGAGTACAGGGTTCCCTTAGGATTCTGAGGCAGCCAGAGTCATTTCTTCAGCACTATGCAGCCTCCCTGGCTGCCCATGGGAGTAGCAACTGTATGACATCTTCACCTGGGCTTCAGCAGAAGTATAGGCATCCAGGAAGGCTTCAGAGTGCAGTCCATCAGAGAGAAGAGACACACAAACTTCTATTAGCAACTTCACTAGTAAGATAAGCATGACAAAAATAATGTACTCCACCATGAGAATTTCACTGAAATGTTCTCTCCCCTTTGATATTTTTTTCAGAGCAATTCCTTTTCTCATTAACTGACCTAAAACAAAAAATTATAAAGGCTGGCAAAAAATGCAGTTTTCTGTGCATTTTTCCATTCAGATCTTTTAAAAACTGCATTTATATCAAATTGTCATTTACTAGCCAGTATGCAAGTCATTTATCCATTAGAAATAAATGCATGTTGCATCACCCATTTTGACTACAGATTTATAATTTTCAGATATAATAATTCAGGTCCTTTAACTGCATTCAGAAAATCCTCCAAACCATGGAATGAGCAGGTACGAGCTTCAAGCTCATGTGCCCTTTCTGCTGTTTCCTTACTTCTTTGCCCACAAGGGAAGGAGATAAGAAGCTTTCAATTGCCATTGGCAACCAACTACAGTTTCCCATTTTGTCTGAGTCCAGGATACTAATTTGTGCAAACTGTTGCTCTTTCATGCTTTTTCAATGTAACCGGACCTACAAGCCACAGCCTGGGAGCCTGCATGTGCTGAAGTTTCAAGCGGGCATCGCAAGCCCTGTGGATCTATCCACATTTCTCATGGAATTTGCATACGTTTGCATGCTCTTTTCCCATATGCCATGTTTTGCCCACAAGGGGTCACTGTGGAGAAGAGTTTGGGATGCCCAACCTTTTATGCAGTCCTAGGACAAAAATTATGTGCAAAAATAACGTAAGTTAAAACCGGAGTGGAGGGTGATCTGTAGCTCAGTGCTGGAATTTATGCTTTGAATGCAGAAAATCTCTGATCCAACCTTGCAATCATAAGGATTGCCTAGTTTCTCTCAATTTCTGTTCTCTACCTAAAGAGGGAATGTATGTTTGACATGAGGATGGAAGCAGACCTGGATCAACGGGCCAGTTTTTGTCTTTTCAGAGATGGGGATTCAGTCATTATTTTACTATTTATTACCAGCAGGCCTTGGGGTAACCTTATACCTGCACAACACCCAAAAGGGCCTCATTTGAATGTCTGCTACTTCTCACCCATTCCATCTTAAGACTGTGATGAGATGCAGACTTAAACATCAGTTTAAACGTCAGTGAACAGTTTTTCTGCCCACCTCCCTCCCTCCACTCTGTTTTCTACTGGCTTGATGAAGAGGTTTGCAGGTTGGCTTAATAAAGGCATTGTGCTAATGTGGATTTGGGGATATTGGTTATGTGCCAACACGGCGATCTTGTGTTTTGTGAGATGTGGGAAATGCCAAAATTTTGCAACTAGTAAAATTAGAAGCATCCCCCACCTAACATTTATTTCCCCCAGTTAGGAATCTAATAATTCTTACTAGCATTAAATGGTGCCCGTTTTGTAAAGGGTGAGCAGCTGGCTGCGAGAGATCGGGGGAAAACAAAAACATATATGTAACTTTAAAAAGTGATCGTATAATTAATAGGTGAAAAACAGAGAGAAAGATTGCTGGAGATTAAGATTAAGCCCTGCAGAGGTGAATGTTCTAACTAGAAATTGGTTTAATTAATAGCACATTTTACATAATGATTACAGTGTAATTGCACTGACTAGCGGAGTGTCATTAAATATATCCATGCTCCTTTACAACACCCTAAGGCTAAAAATAATGAGTTACATTGAAAATCACTATGCAACAGGTTCATAAATAACATTTAAGCCTATACAGGGTGAATACTTATAAATAATAAATATTTGCCTTTTGTAATTGAAGAAAAAATGACAGCCGTCTTTTTCTGCTACATTGTAGATTGTCATGTTATAATGCTGAAAAGATCCGGCCCCCCCTTGTGTTCTCTAGAAAGCCTTGAATAATTTATCCAAATGCTAATATTCCTCATAGGCTGACTTTGAGGAACAAATATGCCCACATAAAGAATAAATGCCAACTTAGAATTGTAGAGTTGGAAAGGACTCTTGAGGATCATCTAGTTCAACCCTCTGCAATGCAGGAATATGCAGCTGTCCCATACGGGGATCAAACCTACAACGCTGACATCATCAGCCCCAGGCTCTAACCAACTGAGCTATCTAGACTGCTTGTTACCAGCTTCTGCCTACTTTGCACCACACAGTCGCCACCAGAGCCGAATTAAACCATGTGGAGGCCCCTAGGCAGTCAAAATTGGGGTGGGGGGCTCATGTGCACGCTCTGGTGGGATAACATTGAACTAAGAAAGCTGGATTGTAATTTTATTTCAAGATCAAAACATTGATCCATTGTTGTGGAGTCCTTAAAAGGTGTGGGGTCCATAGGCCACTGTCTACTCTGTCTATTTGGTAATCTAGCAGTGGTTGTTACCCTAAAACCTATCTGTCTTACATAGTCTTATATAGACTGTCTTATATGTCTGTCTTCGCCTACTAACTCAGTTAGGCAGTTAGTAGCTGGAGACAGGCACATTTTTCTTTGGTTCTTTTTAAAAACCCAAATCCATAACCATCCTGTTTCTACAAACGTTACTGACCTTCAAAAATTTATAAGTAGTTGCAGTTATACTACAAGGCCAAAAAAAGATGGCACTAGAAGCTCAACAACTTCTTAAATTATCAAAGTTTCTTCTGATGGTCAATAATATAACAAAACCAGATTTCATTTGGGATTAGAGCAACAACACTGGAATGTTTCACCAAAAGGTTTTCTTTGATCCAGTTTACAAAATTCCAGCAACTTCGCCAATATCAAATGAAGTTGCTGATGTTTTAAAATAAACACAAAGGAGAACAGTGCCACTGGAAGAAAGTTTTCTGATATTCTATAATCTGTCAGTTGTCAAATTAATGTAAAGTTTACCTAGCGTAGCCAGTGTGGAGTTGGACTACAACTCCCATCTTCCCCAGGCAACATGGCCAATGGTCAGGGGTGTTGTTCTAGTCCAATGACAGCTGGAGGGCACAACATTGGCTACCCCATTCTAGGCTAATGGACTCAGCTGAGTATTCAGCCTATTTAACTATTTCACAAGATGGCTGTGAGGAAAATCCAGATAGGAATACAGTGGTACCTCGGGTTACATACGCTTCAGGTTACAGACTCCGTTAACCCAGAAATATAGTTTCAGGTTAAGAACTTTGCTTCAGAGAACAGAACAGAGAACAGAAATTGTGCTCCGGCGGCGCAGCAGCAGCAGGAGGCCCCATTAGCTAAAGTGGTGCTTCAGGTTAAGAACAGTTTCAGGTTAAGTACGGACCTCTGGAACGAATTATGTACTTAACCCGAGGTACCACTGTAGTGCAATTCCATGCTAATTTAGTGAGGAGTGAATCCAGTTCAACACTGTAGGTCTCACTTCTCTGAGTAAGCCTGCATACAATTGAATTGCACAGCACTTTGTGCACAGAAAATAACCACAGAAGTTATAAACAACAGTAATTAATTATTTGTTAAGTGTTGATATTCATGATATCTCAAGTTGGGGGGGGGGAGATGTGGTTCAGTCTTCCTTGGACTGCACGACTTCCAAATGCTCAGAGAGGAACTTAGACAACACATATAATAAAAATGACAAGCCAGACAACAGGTACTCATGTATGATATACACCAGTAACAAACCAATTTCACAAAATCAGGCAGGTAGATTCAGCAAATATAGGCAGCGACTGGTGGACACTTGTCCAATTGATGCGTGACCGTGACCACACACATTATGGTGACCCAGAAGTGGAAATGGAGGCAGGGGTAGAAGGGGGTGCTATGTGGGATAATGGGGCAAAGCGAGTTTATACACCGATGGACGAATCCTGGATATGCCTGGGAAATCCTGGATGTATGGCAGCCCTATCTTAAACCTAATCCTAAACCCCTCCTGCCATTCTGAAGGAGTCAGGACTGCAGTCTTGATCTTTTCCAATAACTTAATCATGCTGGCAAAATATCATGTCTTGAACTTAGATAAATATACGTTGCTTTGTAGTTTAATGGAGTTCTAATAGCAGAGCAGAAATCTTCCAGGAAAAGTGACCATATTGGACGAAGAAGTCAGTGGGGCTGAGATGCTTGAGTGACACTTTAATTTGGTGAGTCATCTTCTCCACCGTTAAAATATCCCAAACTCTCCCCCACCACTGTAATTTTGCAGGTGACTTTCGTCGAACCCGAGATATTTTTTATGGACTAATTACATATGAGAGTGAAAGAGGAAGAAGAAGAAGAAGAGTTTGGATTTGATATCCCGCCTTTCACTCCCTTTAAGGAGGAAGCAGAACAAAAGAGCAATAAAGTTCTATGGACAGGCCTACAGGAGGAAATGTTATATCACACAAAAAGAGAGATCACAAAAAGTGGGAGAGAAAGGAAACTTCACTAATAAAGGGAATGGTAAAAATCACTTTCACAGTGCGGAGGGTGGGGGAAGAGAAGAAACTTGTCATTCTGTCACTTGCTTGCCATTCATTCACCCTTGCCTAATACCTGACCATAAGCCAGTCAGCCACCTCTCAGGATTCAGAAGCAGGAGGGAAGTGAGATGCAAAGTAAAAAACCTAGAAGCACGAACTTCACATAACCTTGCAATACATTATTCACTCAAGAAAGCTGGACTTGCCATCCCGGCATTAGAGGCATAGCCTGATTTCTGTAGTGCAGAGATGTTAACATTCTAATAGGAAACAAGTCCCACATCAGGACTTGGAGGTGAGCATTTTAAATATTTTGACATATTTAATAAAAATTGAAAATGTTCATCTATCACAAAAATGCACTTTCGCTTTGAAAATAAAGTTATCAGTAACATTTATTTCCATGCCTGTTCCCACAATGTACGCTTTCACGCCTGTTCCTTCAATCCACAAACTGTTCCAAGTTTTGTGGCCTCAGGAAGCAAGGCTAGTGTAGCGTAGGGGTATCAACAGCTGTGGGATATTTTTCTTTGTTGAGGAGGGGGAGGAAATGCTCCAAATGAATAAAGAAATCTAAATGCATGCATAGCTTCAGAGAACAGTGGTTTCAACATCCCTAATGAACAACAATAGCAATTCAAAATCAGTGCATAAAGCAATACAAATCAAATAACCTAATTTAACATTTTAAAGCTATGCAGGAGAGAGAATAATGTCTAACACAGAAATTAAATGATAGTATACAAAAGGTGTGCGGGTAAGAATTCCTTAGCGGTTCACCACAATTAACTTACATGCATTGGCTATCAGCCACACCTCTAACTTGTGGCAATCTTCTCTCCCAACTCTCTCCTGAGTCTCCTCTCTCAGTCAGTTCCCCATCTCTCATTCCCCACATGCACTCACAGTTTTGACATTGCTCAATTTCTCCCCACTAAACATCACCTCCCAGCACTGTACTCAAGGCACTTAAAGATACCATGAGCCTGTTACGAAAAGGAGCAATGCAGCAGCGAGCTGCAGCTGGCTGGAAAAGCCAAACAGGATGTTGATGTTTGGGGCTGTAACGTGGGAGCAAAGGGACAGCCTATTCACTGTACTGAGCACCGGATGTTAGCTCAGTGTGTCACCTGACATGTACTGGAAGTACAGGGGTGGAGTTTCTCTCTCTGCTATTGGTGTTTGAAGAGTGCAGACATGTTTCTCTGTACTGCTGCATAGACAGAAATAAAGGCATGTAAATACATTTCTGTCTGTCTCTCTCCCCTTCCTGGGGAAGGCAGGGAGGAGGGAAGAGTGGTGTGTTCTTCTCACGTTTGAGGAGAATCGCCGATAGAGATCTCGCCTGTATCCTGCCGGGAGTCGCAGGCAGGGAGGTCAACAAGGAATCCAAGCCGGGTGCCTGGAGAGTGGCACATTCCTCTGACTAGGCTTGAAGATTACAACAGAGCCTGGTTAGTGACTAAACAGTGGTGTGTTAGTTGTGGATTTAAACTGGGCCATCCACAATCTTGAGAGTCCCATGGACTGCAAGAAGATCAAACCTATCCATTCTTAAGGCAATCAGCCCTGAGTGCTCACTGGAAGGACAGATCCTGAAGCTGAGGCTCCAATGCTTTGGCCACCTCATGAGAAGAGAAGACTCCCTGAAAAAAACCCTGATGTTGGGAAAGAATGAGGGCACATGGAGAAGGGGATGACAGAGGACGAGATGGTTGGACAGTGTTCTCGAGGCTACTAACATGAGTTTGACCAAACTGCGGGAGGCAGTGGAAGACAAGAGTGCCTGGCGTGCTCTGGTCCAGGGGGTCACGAAGAGTCGGACACGACTACGACTAAACAACAACAACATCCACAAGCCATTCCACTTCATTAGTTGTTCTGCGATGCTTCACCATTGTTCCTGCATTGTTGCCATCTGGAGGGGCATTCTTGTACTGTAGTGTAACAAAAGCGGGCGATAAGGAAACTGAAACATTTATGGTATAAAAAGTTACAGGATTTCAGCAGGAAGTAGAAAACAAAGCAGATAGGTCCACTCAAACAGTACTAAAAACATGATTGCAAATAACCACCCAGATACCATCCTGAGCACAAAGTATCATAAATGCACAGTAAAGTGACACTTGGAAAGACCTCCAGATACATCTGTGCATGAGCTTGGAATGCTGCACATTTTAGAGGTTATCTTGCTATCTCAAATACTGCAAGAGAAAGATATTTCATTGTCTCCAAAGGGAGGTAAAACTCACTCCTCTTGCTCACAAGGTGCGTCCTACTTCTAAAAACTGCATTTTCCTCCAGGTTCCCCATTCTTGGCTTCCAGAAGCTAGTTCATATTATGACTTCTTCTATTATGTCTTCCCATTAAGGAGTCTTTTAGCATCTAACAACTACTCATTATAGCGCACTCTACTCATACCCAACACTCTTCTTAACCAAATTGGCTTATTCAAGATGAGGAAACGGATTACTATTAATGGAAATGGCATGTGGCCCATTGAGGCACCAGTTCCCCATAAGCTTGTTGAGAAAGTGAGTCAGAGGAAAGCCCATCTATACAATCTAGAGAAAGGTGGGCATAAGCAAACATTCTTATACTGCTAGATATTGGGTGGTAAGGATGCCATGTCCATTGACAGCATCACATTGGATTGAAGGAGCAGGCGTGAAAGCGTCTTCAACAGCATTAAGAGTTTCACATTGCAAATGGTCTAGAAATCAGAGAGACAGACAGACAGACAGACAGACAGACAGACAGACAGACAGACAGACAGACAGATATTAGCTGAAGCATTGCATACCTGGCGTTTTTGAAATAGTATGTTCCTTTACTGCTGCCTTAAACCAAGCTCATGGGTAATGAGACTTAATTGAAACCTAATGAATTTAAGAAAACAATAACAGATTATTAATATTATTAATCACCTGGATATGTTGCTGGACTCATGAAACAAAATCATTTGAGTTAATGGGAAAGCTTCAGGTAATTTCAATGCACTTTCTAATCAGCCCTAATGGGCCAGCTGAGCAGACTGATAATGATCAGTGAAAGAAAAGAATACAACTGAGAACTATAACAAAATGTTGCAGGGCAGCATGCATCCACTTTATCAAGCTCTTTTCAGGGTTTCTCCCCTTAGGGCTTCTTTCTAAAGGTTTTCTTTCTTTCTTTTTAATACCTCTCTAAACTGTGGAGTTTCTCCAAGGCTACTGAGGCCTCCTTCTCATGTGTAGATGCTGCTGTTTGTCTGCATCAGGGGAACGCTCAGAGAACAAGTTGCCTTTGAGTATATAGCAGTGGTTGGGAATCTCTGGCTTCTCCACCACCAAGCCTTCCCTATTTGGCCTGTAGTGTGATTTGGCTGCAACCACACCCACCTGTCCATCACCTGATGCCAGGCACAGGACAAGTAAACCCACGGAGCCAAACTGAAAAGGAAGAATTTGGAATGAACCCTTAAGTGTGTTCTTCCCTTTCAGCCACTAGCAGAGTTCAGGTTTTCTGAAACATCACCAAATTTTTCTGTTGCAACATCAGGAAGCAGATGCTTATGGGGAGCAAGAGAGGCAGCAGCAACAGTGCTCGCGGGTATCCTTCCTGAGAACCCCACTATTCCCCTTTGTTGGAAGATGGAGCAGTGTATACAGTGGTACCTTGGTTTACGAACTTAATCCGTTCCGGAAGTTCGTTCTTAAACCAAAGCATTCTTAATCCAAGGCATGCTTTCCCATAGCAGCAGGGGACTCAATTTACAAATGGAGCACACTCAACAGGAAGTGAAACTTGTTCTGCTTCCAAGGCAAAGTTCACAAACCAAAACACCTACTTCTGGGTTTGCGGCTTTCTTAATCCAAGTTGTTCATAAACTAAGCTGTTCTTAAGCCAAGGTACCACTGTACTATACAAGTGTATGCTGCAAGGGCTGTCCTAAGCCCGCCCAAGCTAGCTCACTATTGCCAGGTATGGTGGTGGAGCATGTTGTGGTGGAGAAGATGGCAGTGTGGAAGTAAGAGTCACCTGCCAGTCTAGTTGGCATGGAGATGTGGAATTCAGGGTAAAGGTAAAGGGACTCCTGACCATTAGGTCCAGTCATGGCTGACTCTGGGGTTGCAGCGCTCATCTCGCTTTATTGGCTGAGGGAGCCAGCACAGAAACGCAATTTACCTTCCCACTGGAGTGGTACCTATTTATCTACTTCACTTTGACATGCTTTCAAACTGCTAGGTTGGCAGGAGCAGGGACCAAGCAACGGGAGCTCACCCCGTCACGGGGACTCAAACCGCCGACCTTCTGATTGGCTAGCCCTAGGCTCTGTGGTTTAACCCACAGCGCCACCTGAGTCCCACGGAATTCAGGGTAGTGGGGGTAGAATTTCTTTTTTAACACAATATTTCAGTATACCAATAACAAAACAAAGGGTAGTAGGGGTAGAATTAAGCTCTTATTTACGACATTGCTACTTGCTTTGTAGACCCAGAACGCGAGGCTGTTTATTGAAGAATGGCTTAAAGCACAACTGCATACGACAAAGAAAGTAACAATGAGAACAAGCTGAAGGGTGGAGTCGTAGCTCCAGCTCATAATAACCGCAGACTGTTCAGCTCCATCATCGCCCTTTACTACAGGGTGGCGCTGTGGTCTAAACCACTGAGCCTCTTGGGCTTGCTGATCGGAAGGTTGGCGGTTCGAATCCCCATGACGGGGTGAGTTCCCGTTGTTCTGTCCCAGCTCCTGCCAACCTAGCAGTTCAAAAGCACACCAGTGCAAGTAGATAAATAGGTACCGCTCTGGTGGGAAGGTAAACGCCGTTTCCATGCGCTCTGGCACTTGTCATGGTCCTCTGTGCACCAGAAGCGGTTTAGTCATGCTGGCCACGTGACCCGGAAAACTGTCTGTGGACAAACGCTGGTTCCCTTGGCCTGAAAGCGAGATGAGCACCGCAACCCCATAGTCGCCTTTGACTGGACTTAACCGTCCAGGGGCCCTTTACCTTTTTACCTTTACTACAGGGAGGAAAAATAGATTCTCCAAAATTCAGTTCTATTTTGGGGGGGCAGGGTATGCATACCCCTATACATGTTGTGAATCTAAGTTTGGCTTAATTGAGGGGCAGTATTTCAATATGAGAAGGAAAATGAGAGTACCCCTAAAAAAATTTTTAGAAAAGGACTGCCAAAATGTATCAAAGCCCTGCACACTTTGGTAATATAGTTTCCTCCTTAGGGCAACGTTTGCTTCCTACTTGTAGAACATTATTGAATGCAACTAGGGATGGGGAGGGCATCTTGTTCTTTGCCTTGGGCTGCAAAATACGTACCTCAGTTTGGTCCTGTAGTGAACACTGGACCATTTTTAAAAATAGAGAATGTTCTTGCATGCGTGTATCAAAGGTTGAACACTTGGATATGTTGAAATAAAGGCAGCTTTTCACCTTTACACACTGAGGGGGTGGGGCTAGCTGGTGAGGGGGGGGTGAAGATTAAGAAAGAATGTCTTCTCCTGTTTGTTCACTTCTACTGGGCAATAATACAATTTTCAGTCTCACGTCTCTATTTCAGACCACATATGGCAGTAATATTGGATCTTCCCCATCTCAGCTTAACCATGACTAAACAGGTTGATGAATGCCGTGCATCTTATCATCATACATGCATATTGTTAAATATAATTCACTTTTGATCTGCACCCTTGTGCAGTGGCGAATGAAAACAGTTAAGATTTCTTCCACTGTCTGCCTTTAAATGTATTAAACAGCCCGGCTGTCAATAGATTATATTCTTGTACGATGATAATAGCCCAAAAAACTAAGAGGCCTTGTCAGGAATTGCAGTTGTCACAGTTTGATGCAAATGATTTTACTTGGTGTTCATCTACTGCGCAATCATCTCATAATCTGGATATACATCACAGCATGACATGTAAATTTCTTGCTACTCTGCTTTCATTTCCAGAAGCAGCAATCAAATGAAAACCACTCAACCTCACCAAAATGTATAAATAATTTTCATTCAAACATATTAACAGTCAAAATATGAGAATTTATCACAGAGTACTGCACCTTTTAAGAAGCAATAAAGACCTTACTTTTTAAGCATATTTCTACTTAGAAAAGTCATATGAAGAGGAACCCGCAAAGAGAGGATTTTAAAATCCTCATATAGAGCCTATTCTTCAGGATTTAAGGGTGTTGATGAAGGTTTGGTATACAGCATGCATGTTTAAAAAGATAAAAGTAGGCTGGAACAGTAGAACCTGACTAGAAATGCAAATCATTTTACAATTGACCATGTTTGACAATTTTTTAAAAATTTATTAGTTTTAACCATGCAAGCCTATTCATGTCTATTCAGAAGAAAGGGCAGGAAATCCTATGTGTATAGGATTGTAGCCTAAAACATCATATCATATATGAAGTTGCAATCCTAACCTCACTTACTTGGTAGTAAGCTCCAATGAATTCAGTAGACATTGCTTCTGAATAAACATGGTGGGATTGTGCTGTTAGATGTTAAGACAATACTGAAATTTTATTTGGGGTTTTTAAATTTTATTTTTTTTACTACAGCAAACATGCAGGTTTAACACAAGGAAAATACATAAATACTATACAAACAATGAGCTGATATCCTGGCACGTTGGTACAAATTGTGTTAATGGTGTTTTCGTTGAAAGAACGGGTTCCTGACAATTCAAAACCCCGAATATCTTTGATCTCACTGTGGGATTGTAAGCCAAGGAGATTTTCCCTTGTCACCCTGCACAAGCTCTATGAATCTGTTTAAAGGAAAACACACACACACACACACACACACACACACACACACATATGGATTTGTGAAGGTTGTAATTGAATTAAATGTACAGTGTGAATTTTTGCAGGATTTCTCCATTAAGTCTGACTGAGTTCAGTAGCAAGTGTGCATAGAATTATAGCCTTCATGTCTAAGTTCCATATCCTCTAGATATGCTGCATGATTATGTTGTCTTTTCTTGTGATTTTGAACACATATTTCTGGAGATGAAGTTTCCAAAGAAAAATTGGCATCTATAAGTATTCCAAGGAATGGATTGGCTGAACTAATTGACTGTAATTCTAATTCTAATATATACAGATGGAAACACCATCTATAATTTCCAATGGGAGAGGATGCAATACTTGTAAAAACTGAAGAGGGGAGATGAGTATTTGACTCTCTCACCACCCCCACTCCCATTAACCAGGTTCACCTCCTAATGTCTAAGCCTTAGACACTTAAGTGAACACAACCATTTCTGATTCAAGAATACAGAAGATTGTTGAACACTTTCTTGCTTGTGATTTAAAGGAGTTGTAATAGAGACATCTTTCAAACACAACAATGTTCACCAATTGCAGAACTCAACAGCACCAAGCTATTATGATAAAATGGCATAGCATCCTAAAATAAGAGATTCTGCTTTGCGGTAAAACACCCATTAAATTCTGTGGTGCAGGATTATGCCTGCATGGTTTACTACCAAATAAGCATGACAAGAGTAAGATTGCAGTCGTAGGCAGTTAATCAGGAAAAGAAAAGAATTATATCTGTTGGATATATTTCATGAGCTTTTGTTTTAAGCCATGTTTGGTTAAAGGTGTTTGTGGGGGGAAAGCTAGAAATAAAGGAAATTTTTGTACAAGATTAAATGAGTCCAACATCCTACTAAAAACCAGGCCTTTCTGTCTATCAGTTTCCAGAAGCAACCTAATCCAGATTGGAGTCTGATGCAAACAGAGAGCAGCGGCAATGCAGACAGGTGTGAAAGGAGGAGATAGTTTCAGGGGCCACAGGCTAGAAAGCTCAGGTACACATTATAACTAACTAATCTGTGGCCTAAGGGGGAATTCTTTCCAACTCCAAATAGCGTCATCAGTCAAATCCTAAGTGTGAAGAGGGGAGGGGAACTTCAATGCACCTTTTATGGGACTAAAGTATTTACAGCATGGCTTCCTATATCCAGTTGTTGTAGCCCTATGTCCAAAGGGGAGAGAACCCAAGTTCAAAGGTGAGGTGGAAAGGACAGTCATGTGAGCAGTCATAGATAATGACTGAGATCTCAGTTTATTCTAAACCAAGCTTCTGGAATTAAAAAAAAAAAGGCATTCTAAGAAATATTTCCTGAATATATTCCGTTCTTAAAACACTCTTTGTTCCTCCAACCATTCTCCTGTAGTAGAATATAGCAGGGGTGGCCAACTCCCAAGAGACTGTGATCTACTCACAAAGTTTAAAACTGGCAGTGATCTACCCCTTTTGGGGGGGTTCAGGTCAAAGTTATTGAGCACTGAGCTTTTTTTTAGGGAGGAGGAAAGCCCCATTTTGGGGGGGAGTGCAGGGCACAAGTGTTGAACTTTTTTTAGGGGAGCCACTGATCTACCAGTGATCTACCACAGGCGTCACAATCTACCTGTTGGACATGCCTGGAATTTAGCATATGCATTGGCACGATGATATAAACAGGTATCTGAAGGGAACAAGTTGGTTGGTTTGCGACACCAAACAATGAACTATAAAGCTCTAAGTGGTTTAGAACCAGGTTCTCTCAAAGACCTGCTCACTAAGGTCCTCACTCCAAAGGATGCTGTCCTTGGGTCTTGCGTTTGGCTGGGATGGAGGAAGGTCTTCTGAGGTGTGCCACACCTAGGCTTTGAAAATTTATTCCTAGGGAGGCCTGTCTTACTTTCTCACTGTTAGCCTAAAGACTTAGTGGTTCCATCAGAGATTTGATCTGACAACCTCCTAAAATTTTGATCTGCTGAGCTTTCTGTCTTCTGGCTTTTTCTTAATTTTTGTGGCCTGCCATTTTATGGTTTTATTGTGATTGCAATTTGTAGTTTGTTTTATTACTTGTTAATTCATGAGCTTCCTTGAGCATTTTTATGGAAAGGTGGAGCAGAAATGTTTTAAATAAATGAATACAAAGACTGTGAGGAGGGCAGCTGCTTCAAGATGGTCCCACCAAACCAAGCCTCTAGTCCTGTCTTATTGGCTAGAACTTGAGCTGAGGAGAAATCAATTTTCAGCTTATATTCACTCAAGGGGAATCATTCAAAACAAGGGCAATTCTCATGTAATTGACAAAGTAAGTAAGAATAAAATTGCTCATTTGCTTAGCAAAGAATCTATGAATGAGAAGAATGCATTTACTGCTCTCCTCATGAATAGCACCTGGGAAAAAATCCATCTCCCTTGAAATTGGATATTTTTTTCTGAAAAAAAGGCAAAAAGTGCGAAGATGACAGTTTTCCTCATTTTTCCAGTGAGTGTGTCTGAGGAACTAGAACTGCAATAACCTGGGGTACAGCAGGCTCAGCCATTTGAAATAAAACTTTGCAGTACTAATGTTTTTGTAACTGCTTTCATATTGTAATGATATTTTTCCAAGCACTGGTTTTATTTGATCTTAAATACCTTTTTGGGAAAGTCCAGTGAGCTGACTCTAATAAAATCATGCTATTGAAAAAAGGTTTAAGTGGAATGTTCAGAATAAATTACAAAACTGCATGCAAGAATACCAGCTAGTACAGCAATAAAAATCTGGAAATGAGGATTCTTGCAATATATTTTAAAGAAGTAGTATACTTTTTTTGCCTTCGGTTTTTTTCATGAAATGTTTCATAATAGAAAGCCTTCACAACGTGAAAATGGATGAATGAATAGCGAATGAACAAACGGCCGACAAAATTGCATTAAAAAAAAAACTTGCCTATTTTTTGCATGTGCTACAGAATATATTTCATATCATTTTCAATAACTTTTAGAAGATAATAGGCAAAATGATTCAGTTCTATTTTGCCATGCCAGAATACTTAAATTATACCATTCTTACACTGTCACATTACCCCCAATATATTCATAGCCCTTAAATGCAATTTTATTTCCCTTTTGCATTAAGGACTGGTATAAATAAAAGAAATAGGTCCAGTCTCCAGACTCTGGAAAATGCTGGAAAAAACCAATTTTTAAGCTTGGGGGGGTGGTCAAAGACTTTCGCTTAGCTAGGCCTTTCCTTATGGCCCATGGGTTCTAAGATGTACATTTTTACTAGGTTAGAAAGAAATAATAAAAACAGAGACTCACAAATCCACACTGTAATTTGCAAATGTGTGGCACTGTCAAGATTTAACAAGCCTCTAGCACCTTTATATACATTTTTTTTTGGGGGGAGAGATATCTGAGCAGCCCAAATACTTTGGATAGAAATTTGTTGTTGTCTTGCACATTTTCTGTTGACTCAACAAAAATAGTAGGAAATTAACCTGGTATAGCTTGGTTTAAAGAACAGTGTTTAAAAATCAGTGACGCAGCATGGGTAAAATTTTGCACCTTTTCCCAGTTTAAAACACAAAGCAAATCATGTGGTCAACAAATATTTTTTGTCCCATGGTATGGGTGTGATGCAACTTTCCCAGCTGAAACAGACATGGGATGCAAACAAGAATTCTTAACTCCGCAACTATGAAGGTGTTATAGGGAATCCTACAGTTCCATCACATGAAGTTGTGGTAGTAATAACAGTGCAAAGGATGGCCACAGCTGTTAGCTACAGTAGCATTCTATGCTTTGGCATAGTTATGGATCTAAAGGGTCTCAATGAAGAGTAGACTTATCAGTGTTCCCAAACGTTGCTCTTAAGGTGGGCACTGTTTTGCTATTCTTTGTGTAAACACAGAGAAAAACTCCACCAGACAAGAAACATATAAAAGGTCCTTCCAGAAACGGATGATTTAAGACTCAGCTACATTAGTAAAGAAACAGCAATTTGAATGTGCTATAAGCATGCAACACCAGATGGCGACAGAGAGCAGGCAATTTTACAACACAATTTTCTATAGGGATTTTTTTCCTTTTGTTATAATGATCTAATTTCTGACTTATTTATAGTGTTTTTGTCCTGTGTGTAGATCCACCCTTAGTAGCACCAAATTATTCCTGTTCTGCTTTGAGCTGAAAGTGGAATACCAACTCTTTCCAGACTTCACCAATTCCATTTTTTAAAAAATTAAATTTTAAACATGTGTGACTTAAACGAATTACTTAAACCTGCCTGACTTATAGGTTTACAGCCAGTCGGCTATGCTATTGGCCCACTTCCATCTGAGACTCCCTTGCATGTGAATTGGTGGGAGAGTGAAAGCCGTGTGTGCAGTTGTTGGTGAAAACAGTGCAGGGTGGAAAGAGACTGAAAGGAGAAGGAAGGAGGATTGCAGAAAGATAGATTAGGGGGGAGAGAAAAAATGGGGCTAATAGAACAGGAGGCATAAAGAGAAAGAAGAGAGAGAATGCTTTGGGGTTCTGAAAGAAAAATGGCATTAGTTGAGAAGAAGTTAGAAAGAAAATAATAAGAATTGTAGGGTAAATGCTTTCCCACAGTTAACGTACCAAAGTGTCTCTGTTGAGTTAATAATAATACATCAGGGCCCCCCAACATGGTTTGAATTGTCCAACCTGATCTACACTAAACATGCTCAATTATTTTAGCCTTTCCTCATATATCATACACGGCAAACCGTTTATTATTTTTATTGCTTTCCTACTGGAATAATTCTTAGTTTATTTTCATCCTTTCTAAAATGTGCTCACCCAAACTAAGCATTATAGCACTTTGGGGCCTGCCCATTGTGAATTGTTGTTTCCTCAGATGTTGCAGCACTTCTGTCATAAATATGAGGCCAACCGGCAAAACCACTCTGCAAAAACTTTGCCATGAAAATAAAGATCTATATGAATCTTATGTTGAGATTCTAAAGATTTTGTTTCCTTTTTAGTTTCAGTCTCACTGCTAACTATTATTGAGGAACCTAAGTAGATCAAGCAGCAACTTTGTCCCAAATATCTAAGGAGAATGAAGTGTTGCCTCTTGTTTTGAGATGCCATTTAGTTTTCGAACAGGAGTTTTTGTATCTGTAGTCAGGGGGTTATGCAAAACTAGGGTTATCTCCACACCGAACTGAAAGGGTCCCACTTGCACAACAGAATTTCTGTTTCCTCTCCTCCCCTGCATACCTGCAAAATCTGCTATGTAGGGTTCCCCAACTCCCAGAAACTGATTTTGAGGGCACATGGGTGGTTGGATGGGGCAGAAAATGAGCAGGAAGTTCTGTTGCACCCATGGAAATCTATTGGTTGTGTTTCAGTGCTCCTCATGTTTCAGAAAGTCAAAATTTAGTAAGTCCTTCCAACCATCTTGGGCAGATTTAGGCAGCGGGCACAGGGGAGGGAAATGCTGCCATGAGGGAAACCTTGTGCTGGCTCCACTACTGCAGTGAGTTAGTTGAATATGGCCCTATATCTAAATTCTGCCTGCCTCTGTCTGTGTTATAACTTATTAACTTATTCCAACACAAAACAATTAGACACTCAAGATGTTTTGGTTTGACCTGGGCACTTTGTGCCCGTTCAGTTTTCTTGTGCTGTAATATAATGGTCTAGAGGAGGAATAACCAAGATGTTGTCAGGTGTTGTGGACTGGAAGTCCTACCATGCCTGACTTGTGGCAATTCTGGCTGGGGCAGATGACTCTTGTAGACAAACAACATCTAGATAACACCACATTGGATACCCCAAATCTAGAGAGTGAGACCATGCCCATTAGTGTCTACAAAAGAATACCCTAGAAATTTAAAAAATAATTTGTTATTTAAGAATTAGGATGAATGCCAAGATAATGTTTTCCCATGACTCGTCGCATCAAGAAGAAAGTTCTGGATGAACTTTAGGAGTGGTCATTGTGAGAAAACAAGCGCTGAAGTGAAGCAGAAGACTCCAAGTAGACATTGTGAATCAACAGTTAGCTCAAAAACCATATTTCGACTAATCTTTAGATATCAAACGTACACCCCGGTAGCCTCCAATCCCAGTCTATCCATTACTTCCAGGACTGGAAACATGCATTGCAACATTTTATGAATTGCCTTTCAAGGCAGCCACTTTATACTTATAATCAAAAGTTTACATGAATATTCTGCCCTTGATTCTTATGCAGTAATTCCAGGTGTCATTTGAAGCACTTCCTATAAATTGCTGAAGCAATAATGCCACTTACCTTCTTAATTCCTGCTTAAATTCAACTGCCTGTGATGCATGGAAGAATACAATCATTGCAGTTCCAGATTTGGTGGCAAAGTTCCATAAGAAAAATGCCAAATACCCAGAGAAGAAGCCATTTCTTTATGGAGCAGCCTTGCGGTGCCCAATAGCAATGCATACTCTCTTTTTTTATGAGGAATAAATACATACTCCACAAATTTTAATGATCATTCACATTTTTATTCCAGTATCTTAAATATTTTTCTTCCAACTCCAGGAGGGAATGGGGGAAGTGTGCTTCACATTGCTACAATTGTTGGTTCTTATTAGCTGTTCTGGAGAAATCTGTAGCACAGTATAAATCTGACAGTCAGTGCCATTTGGATTGCTCAGAGTGTGGAGCCATAATTAAAGTTAAAAACTCACTGTGCAAGCAAAGGCAGGGGGTTTTTTTATTTAAAAAATATGGCAGCCTGAGATATTGGGACTTTGAATGCCCACCCCGGGGCCGCCCGAAAAAGTTGAGTTAGGCTGTGTCCACATTATTTTGTTTGTGAGAGCTATGGATCTCCACCATCATGGTCCCAGAGACATATTTTGTCCTAGTTGTGCCATCGTTTTTTAGCAGTAAGAAGAATGGGATTCAAAGTTGCTACTTAAATGCATTTCTCCCTCCAGCTATTGCTTTGGCTGGCACCAAATCATTTGGTATAAGGCAACTGTATGACCATCACAGACACTTGATGAGACAGTGCCTATGACGTCTGCTAATGAGATAGTACTGCCTAACCTCTGAAAATCTTGTCAGTTTTAAGGAGTTATGTGTTTTATTTTATTATTTTATTTTAATTTTTTATTATTTTATTTTAAAGCGCTTTCTGGCATGAGCACCCTGCCCATTGTCACACAAAGTTTACTAAAAGTAGAAACCACCCAAGAAAGATTATGCCCTTTCCCTCACCACAACATATAGAGACAAGGTCCTCATCTCTATCATCTATCCAACTATCTGTGCAGGATCGGCACTTAATTAGCATGGTATTAAGGGAGGAGAAACAGACAAATTATCAAAAGCATACAGAACGTTTCAGCATGCATTATATTTGCTAAATATACTTGCCAAAAGTCCAGTTTGTGTCATTTTGACAAAAGCTGCATTTGTGGATTTGATCTAATGGCACCTAGGAAGTCAAATTAGAGGTGCTGTTAGTAACAGCCAAACACAGCATTTCTATAATGTTCAAAGAGGGATAGGGAACCTGTAACCCTCCATATGTTATTGGGCTACAGTTACCATCACTCCTAACCATACTGGCGGGGGCTATTGGAAGTTGGTGGCTAAAAACATTTCAAGATCCATGTCTTCTCTGTCCCTGTCTTAAAAGGATGTATGGTCACCATGAAAAAAGCTGATTATATGCTGCTGGAATGGCATTTGAAAGATGAGGAGGTTAAGTCAGTTATGATTCAGTGGGCTAAAGATTTTGGATATAACATACAGCTGAGTTACTGGGTGAAATTATGGAAAGATGGTTTAAAGTTTACTGCATGTAATGCATTAAAGGAAAATGTGATGAAAATGATGTATAGATGGTATATCACTCCGGTTAAGTTAGCGAAAATGTATAAAACTAGCAACAAATGTTGGAAATGTAAAGAAAAAGAGGGAACATTCTATCATATGTGGTGGGAATGTAAAAAGGTGAAATGCTTCTGGGAGATGATATATAATGAGTTGAAAAAAATGTTGAAATATACATTTACAAAGAAACCAGAAGCATTTATACTGGGAATGGTGGGAAGTGATATAAATAGAAAAGAATGTAAACTTTTTTTATATGCAGTAACAGCAGCTAGAATATTATTAGCCCAGAAATGGAAGCAAGAAGAATCGCCGACGATTGAAGAACAGAGAATGAAGTTGGTGGACTATGCAGAACTAGACAAATTAACAAGAAGGATCCGAAACCAACGGGACCAGAGATTTACCAAAGACTGGAATAAATTTATGATTTATATGAAAAGTATTTGTGATGAACAAATGACATTTGTAGGTTTGCAAGAAGTTCTGTGAGGAGTATTGCCAGAAATATTGTAAAATTGGAGAAGGGGAGATGATAGGTTAAAAGAGGTAAAGACAATATAAAATTAAGTAATGCATAAAAAGTGATTAAGATGGAAGAATGTATTTGTTATAATATGTGGGGTATGTTTTATAATTTGTATGTTAAAATTAATTTAAAAATGTACCGGTATTTAAAAGAAAAAAGAAATAAGCTGATTATCAGTGACTACCACTGCATAATTGGGTGTTGCTTTGTGACATATAAAAACAGATTCAGTATGCCATTTTGCTTCCTCTGCTGGTGTGTTCCACAAACACATAGGCAAGGACAACCCTACCATTAGACAGAGTGAGCAAGACACCTGAGGAAGCAGATACTGAGGAGAAGATGTGGAAAACCAGAACTAGTCTTCCCTGAGCCCCCTGACTGCTGCCCTCATGTGTTTATGGAGGATACAAGCCCATCACTAGTCACTAAGTAAAATTCATCTACCAGCCCAGTTACCTTCAGTATCTCAAATGGAGGGGAGATGCCACCTTGTCTGCCTTAGTCACCAACACTGTTTGGACCAGCCCTGCACATAAGTCTGTAATGTTTGCTAGCTAAGATTCAACGGTAATTAATATCTGCTAAATTTTGTCATCACCAAGTACACCCAATATACAATATACTACTATCTATAAAGGTATAGATTCAGGTGCTTACTGGACCTAGGAAATAAATGATCTAAGATGCTCTACAGCACAAAACATCATGAGAAATAGATTTTGCAGAAAACTGATTGCTCATGTATGCATGCTTTTTATTTCCATATCCTGATAAAACTATCTAAAAAGCAAGGCAATGAAGAGTGTGTCACTTTGTGAGACTTGCTCCCCTCTCAGCATTATTTGAATACTGAGCTTGGATAATCAGATGCCTGAAATGCACTATGACCCATCATGTTGCCAGAGGATTGCCATCTTATTTATACATAAGTCCCATGAGTGGAAATTTGGGGCAGGGTGGGAGATGCTGACTGCCCTCTGTTTCATAGAGCATTCCTCAGGAGAAGATATATCTCTGACCAGTGTACTGATTCTATACACCATTAAGGTCCTCTAAGAACAATTAAACGGGTTTATGTTGTGAGACTTCCGGAGGCGGCGTGTCCGGCAATGGCTGCCCTCTTCTAACTGCGAAGAGGGAGCTCCGCAGGAACGGGTCGTCCGCTACGGCGCAGCGGAGACCCACACCGGAAAACCACAGGCAGCGTAAGCCTGTGGCCGTGGGACTCGGCGGGCACCAGGAGCGCTCCCCGAAACGTTGAAGGAACCTCGTAAGAGGCTCCGGAACGTAGAAGGGGGTGCGGTGCTGTGAGTCAATCGCTCTTTCTGCGGAGTGAAGCCGCGTAGCTGCTGTCGGCGAGCGCTGTCCTCTTTTCCTGGAATCATTCAGTTTGGAACCAACAACTCGTGAGTAAGACAAGAAAAGATAAGGTTTGGGACCAAAATTTTCGCTAATTTGGCTAAAAACGAGAGACGCAACCAGGAAGTCCGTCTCTTGCCACTGCCTAAGATCTAAAGCAAAGGCTTTGACGTTTGGAGCCTTTGAAGAGGTGTTAAAGGACTATCAATTCTTACATCTACTTAAGCTACTTCAGGACTTAACTTTTGAAAGTTTTATTTTAATTTATGAACTGTCTGATACCTCCACTGTTGGATTTACAAATTGATAAAGAATCCCAGGCAGTCGGACTGCCTAGACACTAGAACTGTCAGATTGCAAGACTTTGATATTTTGTTACTGGAGCCAGTATTAGCTGAGTCTAAAGGGAACTGTTGCTTTGAACTGTTACATCTGGCACTTATTGAGACATTGTTATATATTGAGACCAACTCTGCTAAATACAACTGCTGAAGGTTTTTCAAGAAATTAAAGGCTGTTTGGACATTCTTTTTAAAGTATTGAAGTTTGGAAAATTTTAATAACTGATATTAATTAATTTGACTTCTTCCCTACAATACAAGTGGACTCCCCCTAGAGGATCTTTGGATTTACAATTATATGTGACTTTCCTTTTGGTTTCCTTTCCTCCTGTGTGGTTGTTTATCTCATGGGCTTGTGGATTCCCATGAGAACATACTCAGGTTGACCTTGACTCGTAGACAGAAGTGGAATGAGCGGCACTGGGAGACAAACAAGAGCGGGTAAAGCAAAAAAGCAAACAACTTTGAATTTACTTTCCCAGCCGCGCAGATCATTGGTCCCTGCTGTTTTGGAACTAGAAGAAAGTGAGCAGCTGTCGGGTGAAGATATGGCAGCAGGTTGAACTGCTTCAGTATTAGACAAAATACTTGAAAAATTGGAAGTCCTAGATAAAAAGGTGGATGAACAAACGGCAAAGATTGTTCAGACCAGAGACTCTGTTAACAAGTTAACTGAACAAGTTATTTCGAACACTCAAGCAATTAGCAATTTATCTGAATCCACTGTAGAAAATCGGAGATTGGCAGAGGAAGCCATTCAGAGAACTGCAGTATTGGAGCAGGAGGTGAGACCACTACATAAGCAGGTTGGGGAACAACAGGCCTATCTGTCTATGATTGAACTTCGGGCCAGGGAAAACAACCTAAAATTGAGGTTTATACCAGAACTTGAACATGAACAAGGGAACTTAACTGAGTTTTTAACAAAAGAATTTTCCAAGTGGTGGCCTTTGGAGGAGGAAAAGGACTTTAAAATTGTGACTGCTTTCAGACTTGGAAAACTTACAAGGAAGGACAAGCCCAGAGACTGTTTGATTACCCTGAGATCCAAGGAGGAAAGGGATAAAATACTAGGACTACATTACGGAAAGTCACTCGAAATTTTGGACAAAAGAGCAGAGATTTACAAGGATATTCCTAAACAACTTTTGGTTCTTAGATCTACCTACCTTGAATTAGTCAAGCTGTTGAGGAGCAACCTGATTATCTTTAGGTGGGAATTTCCACAAGGACTATCTTTTACGTTCAGGGGGAAGAAGATCAAAATTAAAACAGCTGAAGACAGAGATAAATTTTTGAATTCTTACGGAGAGGACCTTCAGAAAGGTGGAGGAAGACTGGAAGAAATTCAAGGACTATCTACAAAAATATTGTAAATTGTATGATTGTTAAGAAAGATGTAAGATTAGCAAAAACATGGCTTCAACAAACTAGTTATAAAGAATATAAATTTAAATCTAACTGGAAGATGAAAAGATAAATTTTGGACAAGTAACATTTTATAATTAAGTTTCGATAAGAGTATGTTAAATCTTAAAATTTGAGATATTAATATTGAAAAATTATGTTATATGAATTAAATTAAGTTAATAATTTGCTGGTAAAATTTATGAGTTTAGAAAGCAGGAACAAGGGTTGTGAGGAAGTCCAAAGATGAATATGAAATGTGGAATTTGGGAAAAGATTGTGTTATTACCTATGTATTTTATTGTTAAACTAAAATTTAATAAATATTATAAAAAAATAAATAAATAAACGGGTTTATGGCATAGCTTTGAAAACACATGCAATGAAGTTGATGAAATTAGTGTAGTTATTATACACAAACCACACACATTCTCTTTAAAACACCCTGCTTTTTGGTAATTGAACCTTGGATATAATCAATAGTAAGACTTGAAAATGTGGTGCAAATCTTGCCCTAAAGCCCCACATACATCACTGCCACATACATCACTTTAACCCTACTGAAATTTGAAATCCTACTAAAATCACTCCTGGTCTGCAAGTGCATATGATCCATACAAATCTTTATGCTGGCTTTTGTTTGCCCATACATTTTGAATTCCTTGCCCCAATATCTGGAGAAAGGTTTTGTTTGTGTATGTGGGTATGGGCATATGGGCACATAAAACACAAAACTCCTGTTTGTGAGGTAAGTGCTCCTTAATGCAGCACTC